>NW_023144635.1:9314651-9459012 GCF_012932325.1 Thrips palmi
CTACAGGTACCTGGGGTTAATCCCGTCAGCGACTCTAAGCGTTCCCCGGGGGGACCCAGTAGGACCCCAAAGCTCAGGCAGCTGGGTGAGAGCACCCAGTACGAAGCTTTTTGAGGGGCGGGACGTAGAGTGAGACGACAGGAGACAGAGAGAGAGACTCAGACAGAGAAGGGGTTTGGTGGGAGCTTCTTGTTTTCGTGGGGTTTGGGTTTGTGTACCCCATGGTACCCCCACTGTCCGGCGCTCCCGTACCGAACATACAGCGTTTTAGGCCAGCTTCAAAGGACTTATCATCGCCTCCCCGACGTCGAGGAGGCACCACCCGCAACCACACACCGGTGGTCGGGATTGAGGGATCAAATACCCATCGCTCCAGTCCCGGGGCCAAACCCGCCGAAGCGGATTGCTTTTAGACACCCACAGCGGAGGGGCCCAGGTGAATGTGACTTGACCACTACGCTATCACGCTTGTACGTCTGGTGGCGTGTTGGACGAGGGGTTTGAGTTGCAGTGGGAGGAAGGCAGTCGAAAAATGTAATGAAATGATGGGATTCGATCCCCGGAACCCCGCCATCGGGAACACACGACTGAGCGCTCTCGGCCACCACGGCCTCTGATGAGGGGATTGGCGTGAGGTGGGTTCTTGACGCAACAGGACTCGACCGACCCGGTCAAAATTTCGCAAGAAGTTGGGGATCGAACCGCCGACCCTAGCACTGAACCGACGCCTCTACTCCCTGGACCACCACGTCCCATGCTTGAAGTGGAACGTTCAGGGGTTTAAACCCCACTGGGTGGGGCAATAAAATTAAATTGAAATATTTGTTAGGAGTCGAACCTCCGGCACGTGGGCCTGTTGCACACGGCTCGGCTCTGATGACCTCGAACCACCACCCTTAGAATAGCAAGTCGAAAAAACTTTTGTGACGCTGGTATTCGAACGCCGGTCTGCGGTAACTCGATCCCACGTCTCTAACCTCCGGCTATCACAGCAGTTGAGAAACACGACGGATCATCTGCTTTCATTAACGTTCGTTGAATGAGTTTTTTTTTTTATTTTGCTTGATGGTACAACGTGTGGAAAAGTCGCAGTCCAACTCGTCGCGTGTACCGATGCAGTTTTTACTTCCCCCTTCCTTTTGTTGGTGCGACACCGCTGCACTTCCCTCCAGGACTCCCTCCAGGACTCCCTCCTCGCTGCCTGCGGTCCCGATCACTTTGCCGTGGCGCCGGGTCGGGGCTGCGGGGGCGAGAAAGGAGGCAGATTTGTCTTTTACATCCCCTGTCATCACGGCCGTGCTCGGAGCGGCACGGAGGGACCGCGGGGCGGACTCGGTGGGGGCCTCGAGGTGGGCGGCCAGCAAGGCCCAGGCCAAGGGCCAGGCAGACCCGCAAACAAAGGACAGACACACTGGCGCCGCGGAGCCCCGATTCGCACCGTCCCTAGGCAGCGGGGGCCGCGCGTGCCGGCCACTTATCGGGGACTGGACAGGCGGGGCGGGGCGGGCAGCGGCGGGGCCCTCACGACGACGGGGCCTCTCTCGTTATGCAAAGCAGACGAATGGCTCAATGAGTGATTTAGTCCCACCAGAGTGGGGCACCCCTTTGGGGCTCGGCACCCTCCGGGCACCCTCTGGGGCCTTGCGCGGCCCTGATTGGTCAGATGAAACAGAGGGCCGAGCGGCAGACATGCCTTGATTGGGCACTACAGAGTAATACACCTTGCGAAGCGCTTCGCAGAGGCATGCCCCCGGCGGACCACCGTGACGGGGCCGGGGCCGAAGGGCGGATGGAGGTCAAAGGTGTCGACGGCGCGGTCAAGACGTCAAGCTTTGGCGTGGGGGTCACGGCGGAGCAGGTCAACAGCGCGTCGCGCCGCCCGGCAGAGCCCTCGTGCTTCTTCTGCAATAACTTTCCGATGAATAATGCATGCTCCGCGGCCCATCATGGGGAAATCAGACCTGCTCAACATGAAACCTTTTTTTTCCTCCTTCTTTTCATCCTTCTTCGCGCAGACGACCACGCCATCCCTCTCCAAACGGAATAACCGCCCAAACAATGCTATCCTCCTTTCTCTCTCTCTCTCTCTCTCTCTCTCTCTCTCTCTCTCTCTCTCTCTCTCTCTCTCCTCTCTCTCTCTCTCTCTCCTGATAAGCATAATCCAGTCGCCTGCTGCGGCCGCGGGGCGGGGGTGGGGGGCGATCCTCCTACCGAACTCGCGGCCGGGTCTCGCGGCCAAAAATATTCAATCGGCCAGCGACATCTGTGGGAAGCGATCGAACGACGGCGAGCGTGTGGGAGCGCCCGGTCCAGCCGGCCGGCAGGCCGACTAGTGCCTCATTACCATCGACCAAGGCGAACGCGGACCGCGAGAAACGCGTCGTTGCGTCGCTCGTCGCCGCAGTCGCAGAGCCGGGCCCGAAATGGCGCGCGATCAATTGCGGTGGAGCCTCTCAAGTCGAGTCCGAGTCGCTGTGACGCCTGCGGACCGCGGCGTAGGCAAACCGACGGCACCGGCGCGGCCGGGTTGCCTGCGCGGCAGGCGTCTTCGGCGTCGCGTTGCCGCTATTGCCGTTTCGCGCAGTGTGTTCTCCCACACTGACTCACCCACGCACACAAAGACACACACACACACACACACACACACACGCAGGCGCGGCGAAATCAGGCTGACGAGGAAGCGGGCCTTGAAGGCCTTGAAGGCGCCAAGTACCGCCGCGGGACACTCTCCCCCCTCCCCCTCCTCCTCTCAATATTCATGTCCATTGGCGGGGCTGGGCGGGGCTGGGCGGGGCTGGGCGGGGCTGGCGGAGCCTCACGTATTCATGGAGCGGTCCCCAATGCCTTTCGCCGCCAAGACGCTCCGTCTCTCTCGCTCTGAGTGCTCCGCGCGCTCGGCGTGCTGCGCTCATCCGGGGGTTTGATGTACGGGTCGCCGCGGGTCAAATGCCTTGTTTAGGCTGATGAGGGGTGGGGCGGCCGCTGTGTTCCCGCTCCCGGACACACGACGGCCGTCAAATCAGCACCCAAGACGCCTCCGGGAGTTTGATGAAGAGGGTCTGCGAGGCACGGACGCGCACGGACGGCGGCCCCGGCGCTGCCGTGGACGCGGCGCACGCAAGACAGCGGCACACGCACTCCGCTGCGGGGCGTAAGATTAGTTCGCAGAGTTTTGAATAAACCGGCGCGCCGCTGGATTCGTGGAACCAAATTATGCCGAGTGAGGCGGGGCAGTGTCGGGCCGCTTTGCGCTTCGCCCTTCGCTCGGCCCTTGGACCATTTGCTCCGGGCCCTGCAGCCCTCCAGGACCATGACCTCCACGGCGGCGCCGGACGACAGCAAGACGGACACCCTTCCCCGGCGCGCCAGGACCGCCAGGGCCGCCAAGCCCGCCGTCGAGACGCGCCGCGTCACCGCGCCGCCACCGCCGGCAAGTTTGGCGCGGGGAGGGGAGGGGGAGGGGGCGTCATGTATACAGATATCTGGAGAGCGTCTCCAGGAAGCGTCGACCTGACCGTGACGCCGCGGCCGCCGCCGCCACTCTCCACGCCTCGCCAGCCGCAACCCCTTCGACGTCAAGATGGCGGCAAACCACGCCGAGTGGCGGGGCGGGCGGGGCGGGGCCAAACAGCGCGACACTTTACGGCGGGCTCGCTGATCAGAAGGCGCATGATTGATCTGGCTGGACCGGTGGGAGCGAGCCCCCCCCCCCCCCCCTCCCACTCGTGACACGCGCCGGCTCTAAATGCCCCGGGTTATCAGCAGCCACTCAAGAGAAAAATGATTCATCCTTTTTCGGGAATCCGGGCGGGCCCCAAAGGGGTCCACCAAAAAAAAAGGCGGGGAACGGACCACCCCCCGCCCCCGTCCCCTCCTCCTCTCTCTCCCCCCTCTCTCTCTCCTCTCTCTCTCTCTCCCCTCCCCTCCCCCTCTCTCTCTCTCTCTCTCTCTCCCCTTTTTTTTTGAGGTAGACAGGGGCTCCAGTGAGGCTCCCAGATTTACCCTTTTTTACTAGTGTTTCCTGGTGAAAGAAGTCCAAAACCCATTAGAGAACAAAATCAGTCAGTGACAGTGATCATAAGTGAAGAAAATTTCCACGTTTCCC
Source organism: Thrips palmi (assembly GCF_012932325.1). Classification (NCBI taxonomy): domain Eukaryota; kingdom Metazoa; phylum Arthropoda; class Insecta; order Thysanoptera; family Thripidae; genus Thrips; species Thrips palmi. The sequence goes on from NW_023144635.1 coordinate 9,318,757, forward strand.
CCCACGGATCGGGCGGAAAAGTGAAATCAGTCCTAGCCGGACTCGTGGACTTTTCCCGCCTTTTTCAACAAGTCAACTTTAACAACGAAACCAGCATCCTTTCGCAAACATGGATTACGCGAGTGCAGCATCGTCTTCAAGAGCCCCCCATGTCCAATTTAAAACCCCCGTTACTCAAGAAACTCTGAAAGTGAACCCAGTGCTAGTGAAAACTTAACCTCAAAACCCCCCCAAAACCCAAACCCCCAACCAACAAGACAACAACAACATTGCCTATTCCCCCAAATAGGAAGAATGCCATAATCATTGAAAACTTTCACCAAGTCAGTCAAGACCAGTGCCTCCGAGCTGTCGCTGATGTGATAGGAGGACGAAACATTCATTACTGTACCCGCCTTAGTGGGGGGCGAGTTTGTATGTACCTGACGAATGAGAACTTTGTAAACCAAATTTGCGGGGAAAGGGAGGGATACAGATTGGTCCACTTTACTACCCTTGTCGACGCTATGTTCTGAAGCAACCAAGTTCATAGTTTCAAATTGTCCTCCTGAAATTCATGACGAAGATCTCAAGGACCTCCTAGCACCCTACGGAAGAGTTGTCTCTGCCCCAACCAGACTCAAAGTATCAACAACTCATGATGATCTAAAACACGTCAAGTCCTGGAAGAGATCCATATTCATCATGATTCCCTCTGGAGCTCCAGAAATGCCAAAAAAATACTGGTTACTACTGTTAAAAACAACAAGGTCACCTTGTACATTGACCGAGATGACATTATGTGAAACTTCTGTCTCGTGCCAGGACATCTCGAGGCAAAATGCAAGAAGAAACTAAACCAGGATCAAGAATTCCCAGCCATCAGACCCCAGTTTCTCAACGCTTGTTGATCAACAGAACATCCCGCCCAACAACTGGACAACAACCATCTGGAAGTTCAAGTTCAGTACCCCACATTCCCATGCCAAATTTCGTTGCTGCTACAGTGCTGCAACCTTCTACTTCCATGTCATCTCAGACAGTCACATTGCAAGACTCAGAGTTCACTTTCAGCACTCCTACCATCCTAACACCCGAAACAAGTCAAGTCCCCCAAACAGCGGAATGAGCAACCTCAAGAAATTTCCATTACGGAAACTATTTATGGAGACACATTATTTACCCCAAGAAACTCAAGTGAGAAAGTAACTGACACTTCACAAATTGATGATTTGATGGACAGCCAACTGGAGTCAATTTGGTACTATCAATCTCAGAATGAAAGTGTCAAGAGAAAAGAGCGTTCCCTGAAAAAGACAGAGAAACTGATCTCGATATGAACACTGATTCAAGCACAACATCATCAATCTCATCATCTGCCCCCAACAAGAAGCAAAAAGTAAAAAAAATAAAAAGATGCCCTCCAGACAGTACTAAACCCAAAATGACTTTAAAAGAATCCTTCCTGAAGAGAGAAGACTTCATTGATTTCATGAAAGACGCCCGAGGCAAGTCCAACTCCAAAAATATTGCAGCCAGATATACTCAGAATTTTGGAGCCTTGATAGTTCAACTTCAAGAAGCCGAAAACGTCTGCATGGACTTCAATCTTAAAAGGAGATTTCAGCGTGCAGCAGACGCTTTGAGAAGTCAAGAAAATCCAGAAGACCAGAGTGAAAAATGAAAAACAGTGATAACAGCTTTTTATATTTTTACTGTGCCTATCAGTAAAAAAAAAATTGTACAAAAACCCAAAAATGTCGATATTCACATTAACTTTGTGGTGGTAATCATGCTTAGCATTCTCACTTTGAATTTTAAAAGGTTTAGTCACACAAGAAAAAAACTTTGCCTACAACAATTTGCCGATAATCCCCACAATTCAGTGCTTTTTTTGCAAGAGACTAATCTTTCAAGATCAACACCGATGGCTAGAACTATGGATTTTACATTCTTCCTTAACCCCCCTGTACAACCTTCTTCGGGCGTCGCCATTGCAATCAAGAATCAACTTCTTCAAGAAACCAAGATAATTCAAGAATCAAATCTAGTCCCTGGATACTTACAAGCACTGCATCTTGAAATCAAGAGCTAAAAATTTTACTTCATAAATGTTTACATCCCTCATAATGCACAGGTTGCATCTCAGGTATTAAACAAAATTCATAATTTTTTGTCAAAAATTACAAGTGAAGATGCCATCATCATAATGGCTGGAGACTGGAATACAACTTTAGCCAAAGAAGATAGAAGAAACTGTTCTAAAAAAAGAACTCAATTAGTAAATCAAATCCAAGTTCTTCTGCAACAGTACAATCTGACTGATGTTTGGAGAAACTTCAACCCTAACAAACAACAATTCACCTACAGAGGATTACAAAACAATCATCCCATGGCTAGACTGGATCGTGCTTACATCCAAGCCCGTAACTTACATGCAGTACAAAGCACAAATATTATTCCATCCTTCTCTGACCATGATGGAGTAACCATCACTCTAAATATTTTTGAAAAAAATTAAAAAACCCCTTTATTGGAAGTTTGATGTAACTCTTCTCAAGTCAAATGAATATATTCAAATCAAAAAAACATCATAGAATTTTTTGAAGAAAAGGAGCAAGAAGAAAATTCAAATATAGTTCAACTGTGGGACTGTTTGAAACAAAAAATATCTTTAGCTTCACAACGGTTTTCCAAAAAACTAAAAGAAGATTCAGAAGAAAAACTCAAGACACTTACTTCAACAATAAGTCACATTGATAAAAAAGAAGAACTGTCAAGAAATGATCAAAAACTTCTGCTTCAAATCCACAAAGAAATATCATCAATTTACAACAAGGACGCATCCCTCAAATTAAATTTGTTGGAGTCACAAGTCCGTCAAGAAGCCAATACTTCATCAAAATTTTCCTCAGAATTGCAAAGCAATCTAAGCCTTCAGCTGTTATAAAAAGAACTTTTAATTGAGGGCAAGTAACATCAGACAAGACTGCAATTTTTACAGAAGTCCAGAAGCATTTTCAGAGTGAGTTTAGTTCACAAAATTTGTCCCAGAATTTTAATCCAAAATACTCTCTACCAAGATACTCCCTCTCTGAGTCAGCATGACTCAGAAAAGTGTGAAGAAAAAAAAACTGAAGAAGAGATAAAAGAATCCATACAATGTGCACAACTAAACCGAGCTCCAGGCATGGACGGTTTGCCAATTGAATTTTATAAATTCTTCTGGGAAAATCTTTAAAAAACCCTTTTTACCAAAATGGTTCAACATTTTCAAGAGACCGGACAACTTCCCAAATCTATGAAGAAAAAAAGTCATATCTCCAATCCCCAAACCAGGGGACAGAACTACTCTAAAAAGTTGGAGACCAATTGCCCTGATGAACTGTGATTACAAAATAATATCAAGAATCTTCAGTAAAAAAATAGCCTCAGTCTTACAATCACTGCTCAGCTCTGATCAAAGCTATTGTGTTCCCAGCAGAACAATTTACAACAATCTGCATTTAGTAAGAAAAGTCATTCGTTATTCCAACAGGAACCAAACAAAACCCTTTCAATCTTGGCTTTAGATCAGTCTGGAGCTTTTAACAAAAAATCCCACAAATATTTAGAACATCTTCTCAAACTCCATAACTTTGGACCAAATTTAAGAAGATCAAAATCTGCACTAATTCAAGAAACAAGAGGATTTTTCAAGATTGGATCTTCACTGCTAGCCCCTTTCCTGTTTGAGAATGGCTTTCGACAGGGTGACCCTATTGCTGGGCCACTCTACGTTATCTCATTTTAGCCCTTCCTCCGCCTCGCTGCCAAAATGATGACCCAGAGTGGGATCCCCATTCCCAGCTCCAACTTGAAAGTACACTCAACAGCTTTTGCGGATGATGTACATTTTTTCATAACTGATGATCAAGACTTTGAAAAAATATCTCAGGCCTATAGCTATTATAGCCAAGAATCAGGAGCACAACTTAATACAACAAAGTCAAAAGGCCTCTTTTGTGGTGCCTGGAAAAAAAGGAAAGATAAAACCCTTAGATTGTCATTGGAACAATGATGGACTGAAGATTTTTGGGGGTATTCATAGGAAATACTCCACAATATGAAGAAGAAAATTGGACTTCACTCATCATAAAAAACAAAGGAACTCTCAAAAACTGGTCCCAACATGTGAAACTCACTTCTCTTATTGGGAGAAAAATTGTCTGCAATCAGCTGGCAGGGTCCCAACTCATCCACACCCTCAACATTCTTCAACCACCAAGACAGTTCTTTGAAGAAGTCCAAAAATCCATGGTTGACTTCATATGGCAAGGCAAGCACTGGCTCCATAAAAATTATGTTTTTGCAAACACAGAATTAGGTGGAGGGGACTCACGCACCTGGAAGCAAAAACCAAATCATTAAGACTTAAATTAGTGCAAGACATTCAAAATAATTTTGATTGCCAAGAACCAGTTTTTTCCCATATCTCATTACAACATGTCTCTCTATGGAAAGTCAACACCTCAACATTTTTTTATGCAGCAGAAGAACATCACTGAAATGGCAAATCTGGACAACTTTTATTTTAGTCTCTTAAATGCATGGTATGATATTCAACCCCAAACCCCAATAACAACACAATTTACTTTCCAATACTGAAAAAATGCCTCTTTATGGAAGTAAAATAATCCAAAAAGAAGAAATCAGCATCATTCCTGAATGGCGCACCATCGGAATTACCAAACTTGGACAGTTACTAACCTCTCAAGGAAATTGGGCGGACTTGGAAATTCAAAACCTCTCAGCACCAACCCAGAGGAGAATCAAAAACAATTTCACTCAAATTAAAAATTTTCTTGCTAAGAAGATGTCTCTAGAAGAATCGCCAATCCAATTCAAGTTCAAAGCTCAACCATCAAATGAAGAAAGAAAATTTCCTGGGAAAAAGAAAACAACATTACCTCACCCCCCTGCAATACTATTTGAAGAATCCAGAAGTTACAGGAAAAATCACCTGGCTTGACAAGCCCATCAAGTGGGATGTTATCTACAGATATCCAACGGACAGAAGAGACTCCGATATTACATGGAGACTTCTTCACAACCCCTTGTTACTCCTAGAAGACTAAATCTCTGGAAAGTCATCTCATCAGGACAGTGCCCATGGTGCAAAGAAGAAGAAGGAAATACAATGCATATTTTTTTCCCAAAGTCAACATGTTAAAACCCCTCTGGAATTTCATCTCATCAAAAAATTTCCACCATCAATCACTCAGCGCTCCCCCAAAATACGAACAGCTGCTAGTTGGCTTCCCATCAAAGAACCCAGCTGCAAAATTTTTCCAATTTCATTCTAGTCCTTGCCAAAAGCACCATTTATAGATGCTACATGAATATAATCAAAGAAGAAAATCCACCTAACCCTTGTTATCTCAAATTGTTCAAAAGAAGACTCAAGTACAGATTAGCACTCGAAGAACATCACGCTGAAGTAACAGGTTTCAGAATTAAGTTTGAAGAGACTTTCTACATCAACAATGCCCTCAGAAATTTTTTAAATTTTCTGATTAGAAAAGCACAAGCAAAATCAACAAGCTTCAAACTCAAGAAAAAAAAAAAGAAGAAAATGTAAACAAGGAGAAAACCAACCCCTCGAATCAATTTCTCCTCTCTTTTCTTCAAAGAGGAAATCACCACTTTGTAGAAAAAGAAGAAGGGGGAAGAAAGAAGAATTCCAGAAAAACAATTTCAATGTAAACATATGTCTACAATCCATTTCTTGCAAGTCTAAATCAGTCATCATTTTGCTGTAAACCGGGCCCCTGCCACCCTGAGCATAGGCCACCATCGTCACACCGAAGAGAGCCAGTGCGCTGTTTTCCTACCTGCACGGCGCCATAAAGACAACCTTTTTGAAGTATCCTTAAAAATGCATATTATTTACTAATCTTTTTCTTTATTAAATTATCTTATTTTTTTTATTTAAAAAAAATGTTAATTTTTTAAAAAAAAAAAATAAAAAAAAAAAATTGTAAAACACTGCATCATGCACCATAAATACCTCAAGAGACATCAAAACTGCATGTTTTTTTTTTGACAAATTTCCACACACCCTTTTTGGCCCGCTTTGTGAACTTAAAAACCCCCCCAAAAAATCCTGTTTTAAAATAAACTCCTCTCTCTCTCTCTCTCTCTCTCTCTCTCTCTCTCTCTCTCCTCTCTCTCTCTCTCCTCTCGAGCGCCAAAGTCAATTACGGCCAGAGTGTCGCGTCCAGTCCGGCTAAATGCAATAGTCGCTGCAATAATTTTTTTTTTGTTCCGCTTCCGTATCTTCATTTCTGGGCGAGTACATGCCGAGCGAGAACGCGCGTGACGTGCAAATGCGAGCCATTTTAAATTTATCGAGTTGGAAAATAAAAACACGCCGCAGCCGCAAGCTTGCAGCCCGTCCGCCTGCACCGCCAGCCCCTCCCAGTGACACTCCAGACAAGGCCTGACAGCTTCTGCAGCACAGTCCCCGTGACTGATGCGGTCCTTTTTTTCTGCCAGGACGAGTTTTATTTTCCTTTCTTTTTTTTTTTTGTTTTATTTGGGGGAAAATCGATAGCTGCCTTGATCTAGCGTCGCGTCTCGTCACAGTCTCCCAAGCACTACAGCCGAAACGCAGAGAGGCCACGCCGCTGGAAGTTACGGGGCAAATCTCGGCGACTACGTGACACACTGCCAGAAACGGCAGGAAAACTAAGACGCCACTTTTGAGAGAAACGCTGTTTTCATTCCTTATCAAAACTTAAAGGACTTTCCGGCGAAATCTGACTTGATTTGGCCCGGCAGTGCATCACTCACTGAATCATTCAACAAGCTCCACGGGCGAGATGTCGCTGCAGTTTGAGTCCTGCCGTGCCGGCCGTGCCGGCCATGCCTCCCCATGTCGCCGCCCAATGGGTCGACGAACCTCGCCTCACTTTATGGTGCACCGTCCCCCTCGCTCTACGTGAGATGGCCGGCATCACACTTTATTTGATTTGGTTCGCCGCCCCGCGCCGCGCCGCCCCTGGGGCGAGGCTAGTCAGCGCAGCGCGGGGCAGGCCCGCGGAGGTCCTTCCTCCCTAACGCGCGAATCAGCGAGTCCTGTTTATCTGCCGGCAAAACTCATTACTCGGCTGCATTCCTTGCCACATCATTGGCTCCCTCGTGGAGGAGCACCCCGAGGCACGCGCCGACTCTCTCTCTCTCTCTCTCTCTCTCTCTCTCTCTCTCTCTCTCTCTCTCTCTCTCGTGAGTGTGGGGAGTATGTGTTAGGCCGAAAACACACCGGAACTCTTCTCGCCGTCGCGTCGGTTTCGCTCCGTCTTTATGTATTCGCACGAGCGCGGACGAAAAAGAGCGCGTCACACAAAAAACGGAGAGTCTGGCGGCCGGGTGCTTGTTTGCCTACGACGCCGCCACAACGTACCCACACACGCGGCGGCCGCGCCACGCCGGCCCAAAGTTGGAGAATCCAATATCGAAATTAAAGGAGAGCCCGGCCGCGCCCGGCCACGATCGCCCCCACGCTCGCATATTATTTTTCCCTCCTCCCGGTCGCGATCCAGGCCGCCCCTTGTGTTGTGACAGGTGCAGGGGACCAACGGAGGGACAGCCCGCCAGACAGCCGGGCAGACAGACAGGACAGACAGACAGACAGACAGACAGACAGGCCCCGCTATCGCGTCCGTGACGTCTGTGTCGGCCGGGCGTATGCGGCAGGCAGCCCCTCCGACGTGGCAGCCGCGCCGAAAAATGAAGCATTTTCGTGCATCGGAGGAGGCAGGCGGTGAGAGAACCGCACTCGCAGCGCGGGATTACACTGTTCGCACCCTGCAGCCGGCGGCAGCCGTGGCTCTGATGGGCTGCGCGCCGCTCCGCGGGGAGAGGGAGGCTGCAGGGCGGGGCGCGAGGCGTGCGCGGCGTGCTACAGTGGAGGTGCGGTGCAGTCAAGCGGCATGATTAGCTCGCTGGATGCAGCGCGGTGCACTGTGGGACTCGGTGCACCACGCAGACCGGACCCAGCGTCCCGCCACGCAGCGTTCTGTTGTGATTAGTCCAAATATCAACAGCTTAGACAGGGCGGCGCGTTCGTTCAGCACCCCGGCCGCGCCGAGGCCGCGCCGCCAAGGGATCAGCGGCCGTCTCCGAGGGGCACTTAGACAAAAATTTGAAGAAAGGGAACAAAAAAAAAAGGAATGAGGAATTACGGAGTTTTCCTCCGGGGTTCGCGTCAGGGCGTCGTCATCCGAAGCGCCATCACGCCAACAGCCGCGACGCGCATTTAGAGTGTCGCCGCGGAGGGGCGGCACGCCGCGGCACGCCACTGCCAACAGAGTCCTCACACGCCACCGCACTGCGTTTGCCAAAATGGGGCTCTAATGGAGGCATTTGCATGGCAAGCGAATCAGAGTCCAGTCCGGGCTTTTTTTTCGCTACCTCTTTTTTGCGGCCCTCCGCTTGTTACTAGTAGTTGCTCTCGTTCGCGGCTGCCCCGTCCTGATTACTGTAAAAGTGATTGGGGTACGGAAGTATTCGCGGTGATTAACATCCTCATGTATAAAGATTGGTATGGCGACTGAATCGTTATTAGGTGTTTTCGGCATTCATGAGTCGCCAGTCCTGCTTCTCATTACCGAGGCCGCCCTAAGTCTGCCACCTCGGGGCAGCCCCCCCCCCCCCCCCCCCCACCCGCGGGGAAGACCACGCCGATCAGGCCCACGCCTCGGCCCACGCCTCGGCCCACGCCTCGGCCCACGCCTCGGCCCACGCTCAGGCGGCCTCGACAACAAATTGATAACAAGCTCCTTCCCTCTTTCTGGGCGTGGACCTCCGGGAGAGCCAGCCGTCCTCCGAGTTTGTGTCGCCGCCCCGCCCCGCCCCGCCCCGCGCAGGCCGCGCAGCCATTACCAGAGCCGAGTGGGGTCCAAAGAAACCGAAAAGAGAGGAAGCCATATCTCTCCCTCGCATTCGAGCTCCTCGCGGCGACTTGGTGCCGACTTCCCCTCAACTAGCGATCCCCTTACACACCTAATTGTTAGAAAGACGACTAATTCCATCCCCCAAATGACTTTTTATCGCATCGATTTTTCCATTTCTCTCGCCAGATAAAGGAGACCTGGCGTCGTTTAGCTCCGGCCCACTGGTGCGGTAATGCTGTGCGGCTCAAAGCCAGGCCGGGCCGATTGTCCCACAGAATTAATAGGCCCATGTGACCGGCCGACATCTTTTATACAGTTTCCCTTTTGAGTGGCGCCGCCGCGTTTAGCCGCGTTTAGGCCCTGAAGTCCTGAAGGCCGCAAAGCCCTCATTAACACAGAGAACGAGAAAAAGTGCCCTAAATCAAGAAGGGCTGCAGGTACAATGCCCTTCAAGGGCACGCTCGCTGCCCTTGGGTTGGGCTGGGGTGCCCTTGGACCGGCCACGGCCACCCCAAGGGCCACCCTCAGGGTCGCCCCGAAAAATGTCGCCCTGGGGTGCGGCCTGGCCGAGGGAGCCGAAGGGCTCGCCGAAGGGCTCGCCGAAGGGCTCGCCGAAGGGTAAGAAAGACAAACGCAGGGCTTAAGGGCCGAAGGGATGCGACCCTCCTTCCTTCCTTCCGCCCTCCTTTTCTTCTTCGATCATTTTTCAAGCCATATTTTTGAAACTGATTTGATAGCGGCGAGATTTAACAGAGGGTGGAGTGGCCGTGTGGCCCCGGCGTGTGCACACAGGCACACAGACGCGCAGGCACACAGGGTTTCAAATCAGGCCTTCTGTCCGGTCGAACACCGCCGAGTCGATTGAGTTTGCGCTGCCGGCGCTGCCTTTGGCGCGCCGCTTGGCGCACATATTGCTGCCACTGCGAGCGCTTCCGCGCGGTGGCGTTCAAACTTGGCCCGGACTTTGATTGCGGCGTGTTGACGCACAGCGTCGCGTGTGGCGCACAGTGTAGCGCGTGGCTGCGCTCTTTATATCACCCCGCCGCGCGGCGCGGGAGCGTGAGCCTGCTGTACTTCCCGGAGGTCGCCGAAGTTGGTCCGGACGCCGCGTCCTGGTCCTGCCGGCCCTGCTGGTCGGCGTGGCGTGGTTCGACACTAATGGCCGTCTCTGCTTTTGCCGACCAGCGTCCCTCTGCGCGGAGCGACGCGGCACAGAGGCCGCTCTGTCCCTCTCGCACCCCCGGGGGACGCTCCGCGGCAGCGCGAGAGAGACAGACGCAGCATGCCGTCGTGCGTCTCGAGGGCCCGGCCAGTCCGGCCCCTTGTTGTCGTGCTCCAGGTACGGGCGAGGCCACCCGCTCCGATGCGGCTCACTCGGGCGCGACCAACGTCGCATCGAGGAGCCAGTCCAGTGCAGGGGTACACTCCCAGCGAACAGGGAGTCCAGTGCAGGGGAAGCCAGCGGCCGGCCGGGGAATGGGGCGCCGAATAATGACAGTAAACCACACTGCGAAACCTTTCGAACCCTCGTCAGGAGGGAGCGAGCAAGACGTCTGCCAAAGGTACAAAGCGCACCCTTCGCGCCACGCCCGCCCCCGCGCCGCCCCTCCAGACAAATCTTTTCATGTCTTCCTCGTGGAGTGGTCGGGGAGCTCTCCACAGGATTGCTTCCATTTGACTCCCTTGCATGCGGCAGTGGCGGCAGTCGCAAAGGCGGCCCGCCCTTCTCATCTTCGATCTCTCGATCTCTTCGACCCGAGTCGCCAGCCTGGGTAATGGCCACATGATCGGCACTGCCGAAAACAAGTCACGCTTTACGAGGCGGCAGCGCGAGTGAAGATGAAGGTCCGTGGATTTTCCACAGACGCTGCTGCGTATCCTGTCATACACGAAAAAAAAATTTTTGTTGCGGTGATGAACGCTGTTTGACAGCCTGAATTCGGTAGCTGCGATCGGAAACCGAGAACCCGGTCGTAACAACCAGCTTTTTGGTTTTAGGCATCGGATTGTTCGATTCGATTTCAGCTGTCGGATTCAATCTATCAGACAGAGTTGAACACCACAAAAAAAAAAATACGATTTCAAGAAATCCTAGGAGTCACGAAGTCAATTTGATTATTGTGTAAGAGTGTGGAGAAAGAAAAGAAGTGGTGTTGTGAAGTTGTGGCTCAGGGGACTACCAATGGCAGTGGTACCAATGTGGTCGATGTGCCATCCGTCGAAATTTAAACTTGACAATAAATAGAAATCAAAATGCTGGTAAATTCAAAAAATTCCAATGCTAATGTATTCCGCAGTGTTCTGACAATGGAACATCTTTGAAGTCCATCATGATTAAAATGTTCTTAGCAGAAAGAAGTCAGTAAATTAATTTTCTCGGGTTGGCAACTATTTTCTCGGCGTCTGCGCCCTTGCGAAAATCGCGAAGCTGAAAGCGCCAGCAGTCACGCATTAAAACTGCCCCTCCATTGTTGTGGACGTTGAATTGTTTGGCTTGTTTCAAAAGGCTATGGTTCTCTAGTCATGTTTTCTTCAATTCTGTGTAATAGTTCTCCCTTACAACGTATCAACACCACGACGGTTGGTTTGACAAACTTCATAAACTCGGGAGGGATGGTTTCGAAACGCGGGTGAGTCTTGTTCGAGGAACATGAGCACTGCAAGTCGCGAGGTGGAGCGAAGTGGTCCTAGTGCTAACTGAATCACAACAATAACACTGCGCATGTCCAAAAACACTCCAATCAAGAAGTATTATTGGATAGTTCTACCCGAAAAACTGCGTTCGAACCGGCACCAATTCTATTGTTGCATCTTGTCTACCTGCAGTCAAAGAAATTTTTCATTTCGAACGTTGCTTTTTCAGCTTTTGGAGTAAGCTGTACAGACCCAAAAAGAAGCTCCGCTATTGGTCCGCCCCGGCTCGGCTCCCCCCACTCCCTTTTTTTTCCTTTGACGAGTCGAGTTTTGCCATGGAAACGGCGATTTTGACAGCAAATTTCTCAAAATTGGCCACCAAATTTTTGACCAGATTTCAACATCAGAATCAGCGTTCAAAGTTCTACTAGTCTGCAAAATCTCATTAAAATCGTATAGAAAACTTCCGAAATGCATAAAGGGCCACACAAATCAAATCTCGAGCCGGCTGAGTCCTGGGTATACTATAAGGCTACTTCGTGCCTAAAAAACTGTTTTGTGTGTATCGACCTTTCTTTTCGTGTATTGAAGAGCCGCGTGACTGGATTGTTAAGTCAGACACAAACATTTTGTGCACACACACACAAACGCACACGCGCTTTCAATCTTTCGCAGTCTTTCCAATCGCGACTTGATCTGTTTGCACGAGCAATGCGTGTGAGTCTGTGAGTGTGTATATGTAGGTGTGTGTGCGTGTGTCTGCGTGTGCGTGTGTGTGAGCGAGTGCGTGTGTGTGTGTGAGCGAAAGGCGCTCATAACCTCACATCCGCATATCGTCCCGCCTGCCGTGGCGTGCCGTGCCGTGCCGTGCCAGTCCGCCGCGGTCCCCACTCGTCTGCGCCCCGGCAGGCAGCACAGCCAGCAACGCCAGCGAGGCAAACACCACCCCCGGACCCCAGCCCGAGAAGGCCGCGCTCGGGGACGCTCGGCCCCAGTGAGCTTCCGAGCCATTTTATTCACAACTTGTCCAAACGAAATAAGGATGCTCGCCGGAGAGCAGAAGGCCGAGGCATGGCGAAGTGACAGGGGTCGCGGCGCGGGGCGAGGCGGGCGGGGCGCGGGGCAGCCCCAAGGCGGCCTGGCCCAGCCGGCCGGCCGGCCGGGCGGACTGTTTGCCTATCGATGGCAAGGGTGTCGCAGCCGCCGGGCCCACCCCGTCCCTCGGCGCGGCACGGCGCGGCACCGCACGGCACGCAAAGGCACCCTCCAGACAGAAAGAAGCTGCGCAATTTGTCCGCCATTCCGGGCCTCGGCGCGGTTCGGATTGCCAGGCGGCCCCACTTACGGTGGCGCAGCGTCTCGGAGGTCGTTCCTTCCGCCACGGCGACACGCGCAGGTCCTCCAAGGACCACGAGGCCCTGCGGAGGGCCGGCCCCGGGGCGTCCCTCCAAGGTGGAAGGCCTGGAGGACAGAGGGATAGGGTGCCCCCTCGCACCAGCGCAGCGCCGCTCCCGCCACGCCCCCGCCACGCCACCGCGACGCGCCCCCCGGCCAGGCCGTGTCACGTTTCACAAATTTTTCTTTGAGCAGATATCTCAGAAGGGGGAGGCTGACTTTATTTGCAGTTTATCTCGCCGCGTGTCACAGGCCACGACGCCGCGCCGCGCCGAGCCACTATGCAGACGGCTTCCTTCGCGACGACGAAAAAACGGCGCCCAAAAAGGAAAAAAGCAAGCGCGCGAGTTGGAGACGAAGGAGAAGAAGAAGGAGAAGAGGTGTTTGCAGCTCTGCAGCACATGCCCCGTGCGTGCTTGTGTGTGCCCCGCGGCCACGCGGGGGCCGGGGGCGGGCCAGGCGCGGGCCAGGGGCTGCTAGGGGTATCAGGTCGAAAGCCACCGCACACCTCGAAAAAAAAATATGCACATAATCGAATAGAATTTGGGCCCGCATCCATCACGTGGGCCCTCCCCCCGCACGCACGCGCGCACACACACACACACACACACACACACACACACACACACACACACACACACACACACACACACCACACACACACACACACACACACACACACACACACACACACACACACACCAGTGAGCATATGCACCGTCGCCTTTGGGAGCGGGGGTGAGCAAACTCTGGCGGAAGTTTATCGTTTTCCTCCGCTGCCCCGCTGCATGGCCGCGACGCTGCAGGCGCGCGCCCCCGCGCCTGTCACTCCGAGAAGGCCCGCCGGCTGGCCCAAGGCCTAGCCTCCCCCTCGCAGTGGCGCCACAATGGACCTCGCCGAGCGACGACGCTGGACGAACCGGCCGCCCGGAGGCCGAAAATCCTTATTCCATTTGTCCCGTTCCCCTTTCCGTCTTTCCATTACGATTGCGGCCGCGTGCTAATTTCCAGTCGCCCGACTCCATTCGGCCATTCGGCGTCCGTGGGAATAGCGTCGCCGCGCAGGCCGGACAGCCAGGGCTGGCAGTGCCGCCTCGCGTGTGTGCGTGTGTGTGTGTGTGTGTGTGTGTGTGTGGCAATAATAGAATGCAGATTCCGCGCAGCGAGCTGTTGATAGCACGGGGAGGTCCCAAACGCACGACGGGTGCCACCGCGCACATTCCCCGTCACTGCGCGAGCGCGCACACAGACAGGCACAGACACACACACACACACACACACACACACACAAACACACACGGAAACCCGCGTGTGTGGTTATTGCTCACCGCGCGAACGAATAGCCATTCCGGGAACGGTGCCGCCAGGACGCTCTCGACGGCCTGCTCGGTAGCGTGCCCGGCGCCGCGGCGGAGGCCGCGAGGACGGCGTACCTGCTGCCGCTGTGCTGCAGCGCGGCCTGCAACTGTTGCACCGAGTGTGCGCCCATCGGCGCCCTGCAGACTGGTGGTGGTCGTTTTCGTCGCTCTGTCGCATCTGCAGGGGACGCCCCATGAGTGCGAGAGAGACTCCCGGAATCAGTCTGCTGCTGCACTACAGGACGCGTCGCGTTACCGTTACTGCGATGGCTTCATCCGGGTCAAGTCCTCGCCTCGGCCGGAACGGGGCGGGGCGGGGCGGGGCGCGGTGTCCGCGGAGTCCGGCAGCACCTGCCTCGCGGGGTGCAGGACGTCCGCCCCGGTGCGGCTGCGCGGCGCCAGGACGCCCCCGCGTCGCGCATGATCCCCACATCACACGTTAATATGCAAATTCGGCGAGACAAAGCCGGCCCGGCGCAAATAGGGTGGCGATGCCGGGGCCCAGGTGCGCGGCGGCGCGGCGGGATGTTTCCAAACGACCCGCCGTTCCACAGGCCGCTCTTTTTTTTGGCGCGACGCGGCGGTTTCATTGGTCGCGACGCTGTAACCGAGCGCCGCGCGTGGTTTTGACAGAGGTTAGGGTGCCCCGGCCAATATTTTGCAGTGCCGTGGCTCGGCGTTGGATCCGCAGCGCGGTGCTACCGCTACCTGGCAAGCCAGCGGCAAGCTGGCACCTGGCAAGCAGGCGCTCCATGCACGCAGCGCTGCCGCCCCGCCCCGCCCCGCCCCGCCGGAGATTTGCACACGGCACAAAGCGACCGCGGTCGCGCCGCTCCGCCAGCGGACTGCTTCCGGACATCGCTTTCATCGCCCTGTCTCTCTCGCACTCGCGAGTGGTGCGTGGGCGTGCGAGAGAGACAGGGCGACGCTGTTCGGAGCCTGCAGCGCCCCGGGGCTGGTGGTGGGGTCAAGGCACCGAGATGGACGTATTGCTTTTGGTCCGCTCACCGGGCCTGAGTGTCCTGTGGGCCCGTGGGCTAATGGCCCTCGCTGGCCCAGTGGACCTGCAGACTGTCTCTCTCGCTCCCATGGGGCGTTCCGTGTGGGTGCGAGTGAGACAGGGCGAGGTGGACCCGCGGCGCACAGGACGACACCCTCTGCGGCACCGCGCCAACGCCACGGCGCGGCCCACGCGGCCAGAACGGCAGAATGTGCGATGTGGCGGCCAGAGATACGACCCGTCACGCCACTCTTCAAATTGAAAGAACACATGCGAGGCGGCCATCACGACTAAGTCAGCCTCGGCCTCGGCCGGCCTCGAGCAGCCGGACTGACTCCGAGAGTCGTTTACGTCGCTCTGTCTCTCTGGCACTGATGGGGCGTCCTGTCGAGGTGCGAGAGAGACAGAGCGACGAAAAGGTCTCTCGGAATCAGCCTAGGGCCGGGCCGCCAAATGGAACCGCGACGCATTACCCGCGCTGGCCAAACACGAGATAGCGCCACCGTCGCGGCCGCATCCATCCGCCCTGTTCGCCGCCCAGACCGCCCAGTCCGCCCGGACCGGAAGGGTTGAAAAACAAAATTAGCGCCACTTCCCCGGCAAAGCCGCGCGGTCCGCCACGTGGCCAGTGCTTCCGAGCGGCGCGACCGTCTCTCTCGCACCCCAACACGCCCCGTGTGTGCGACAGAGAGCGACGGGAGCAGTGTACGAGGCGAGGCCAGCCTGCTGGGCCCAAGGAGCGCCCCATTGGGGCCACGGCGCGGAAGGGCTGGAAGGGACTGGAAGGGACCCAGACCGAATGACGTGATTAGGCAATAGGATAATGGCGCCGGGCTGCGGGGGGCTTCGAACCCGCGCCAGCCAGGGCCAGCCAGCGCCAGCCAGGGCCGGACATAACCACGTTACACGCGAGGCGCCGGGGAGCCCCGCTGCGGTTTCGCGGACTCATTTGGCTGCGCTGTCTCTCTCGCACTCCTCGGGGCACCCTCAGGCTCGGACTGGCCACGGCAGACAGGCAGAAAAATCTGCCGGGGCCTCCGGGTTTGGGGCCAGTAACGCCACAAAGTTGGTCAAAAAGTCTCCGAAAGTAGCCGTTTCTGCTGAATTTGGACGGCCCGAGGGGGTACTCACTCGGTTTTTTCGGGTACACAGAATATGAATATGCGTGAATACTTGTGAATACTTGTGAATACTGAGAATCATGAATCTCCGAATACAATAAATCTACACGAATATCAAAGAATATGAATGAATATTTGGGGAATATGTTCGAATACTTGAGAATATATGTGAATATGTCAGTTAAAGAATAGAGCTTTCCGGCAAGCCGAGAACCAGGATTCTTCCCGGATCTCATTTTTTCAGTAAGAAACGTCCAAATATGGACCCGAGAGTGATACCAGAAGCTCTCGCGCCGAATTTCGGACAAAAGACCGACGAAATAATGTCAACAAGGACTAAAAAACCTCTGAATACTTGGGGAAAACCCGTGAATACTAAGAGAATACCCGTGAATACTTACGAATACTTCCAAATATTCTGAATATGTGTGAATATTGAGAATACTTGTGAATACATGAATATTTAAGAATATGAATATGAATATCCTAGTGGGTACACAGAATACCTCGAGTGAATACCCCCTCGGGACGGCCACTGCGTCCGATAGTTGCGGCCAACGGCGTCCCTCGACGCCTTAGTATTCTTAAGACCCTACTCTTTCATGCCCTGTATCGGGGAGACGTTGACCACAACCATTTTGGCTTTGACCGCAACGATTTTCCGACCAAGTTGGTCAAAAAGTGGTCGAATCTCGGAAATTTGCTGATCTTGCTGACTTTGGGTAGCCACTGTGTCCAATCTAGTCGCCGTAAAAGGCCTCCCTCGACGCCCTAGTATTCTTAAGACCCTACTCTTTCATGCCCTGTATCGGGAAGGCGTTGACCACAACGATTTGGCTTTGACCGCAACGATTTTCCGACCAAGTTGGTCTAAAAGTGGTCGAATCTCGGAAAATTTTCTGATCTTGCTGACTTTGGGTAGCCACTGTGTCCAATCTAGTCGCCGTAAAAGGCCTCCCTCGACGCCCTAGTATTCTTAAGACCCTACTCTTTCATGCCCTGTATCGGGAAGGCGTTGACCACAACGATTTTGGCTTTGACCGCAACGATTTTCCGACCAAGTTGGTCTAAAAGTGGTCGAATCTCGGAAATTTGCTGATCTTGCTGACTTTGGGTGGCCCCTGTGTCCAATCTAGTCGCCGTAAAAGGCCTCCCTCGACGTCCTAATATTCTGAAGACCCTACTCTTTCATGCCCTGTATCGGGAAGACGTTGACCACAACGATTTTGGCTTTGACCGCAACGATTTTCCGACCAAGTTGGTCTAAAAGTGGTCGAATCTCGGAAATTTGCTGATCTTGCTGACTTTGGGTGGCCACTGTGTCCAATCTAGTCGCCGTAAAAGGCCTCCCTCGACGCCCTAGTATTCTTAAGACCCTACTCTTTCATGCCCTGTATCGGGAAGGCGTTGACCACAACGATTTTGGCTTTGACCGCAACGATTTTCCGACCAAGTTGGTCTAAAAGTGGTCGAATCTCGGAAATTTGCTGATCTTGCTGACTTTGGGTGGCCACTGTGTCCAATCTAGTCGCCGTAAAAGGCCTCCCTCGACGTCCTAATATTCTGAAGACCCTACTCTTTCATGCCCTGTATCGGGAAGACGTTGACCACAACGATTTTGGCTTTGACCGCAACGATTTTCCGACCAAGTTGGTCAAAAAGTGGTTGAATCTCTGCAGCTTCTTCGTTGCATTATGTTGGCACCCCGACTTCCATTCACTTTGCAGTGTCTAGTCGGATCCCTTGATTTCAAACAAGTCATGGACCGGATTCGCAACCTTGAAAGAAAGTTTTGCCACCTCACCGCGATACTGCGTGGCGTCGCTGCCAATATATTCATGTTGCTTGCCCTTGATTTTGTTGTCTTATATAAATGGAGACAAAGTAGCAGCACAGCAGCAGGGCGAGAGAAAAAAAATAAGACAAGGTTTGACCTTGTTGAAAGTCAGCGCAGCTCCATTATACTTCCTCCCATCACGAAAGCAAAGGTGTCCCCCCAGGCAGACTGATTCCGAAAAGTGGTCGTGCCTCCCCGAATCCGTCTCCCTCACTCTCTCGCGGCGTGTCGGGGGTGCGCGTCAGAGAGGGAGAACGAGGACGCCGCTGCCCGCGGAATCAGCCTGCAGGTTGGCACACGCTCTTATCATAATCCATCACGTGGCGCGCTCCGTGTCGCGGGGCCAGAGAGAGAGAGAGAGAGAGAGAGAGAGAGAGAGAGAGAGAGAGAGAGAGAGAGAGAGAGAGAGAGAGAGAGAGAGACAGCGCCTCATTACTCAGCGACCACCTCGTGCGCCCTCAGCCAATCATCGAGAGGTCTCGGCGGGGGGACCGCACTGGTGAGACGGAAACAGCAGCAATGCTGCGTCGCTCTGTCTCTCTCGCACCTGTCCGTAACGCCCCTCGAGTGCGACAGAGACAGCCTGTGGCCTGCATGCTGGCACACCGGAACGACGACAAAGGAGCGAGCCCCGTCGGTCTCTGCTGGAGCCTCCAGGTTAGACGGCCGCCACGCAGAACGGGCGACGGCGGGCGTGTGGTGCACACTGTACGGTGTGACGCGTGACGCGCCTCGTGCATTCCCTCATTTGTTCACGTCACGGCGGAGGCCAGGCCGGGGCCGCCGGGCCGAGCCAGACCGCCTGCAGGACGCGTCTGCCGCCCTGGCGCCTTCGCAACTGCGGACTTTCAAGCAAGGTGAGAGGCGCGACTCTCTCTCTCTCTGTCTCTCTCTCTCTTCTCTCTCTCTCTCTCTCTCTCTCTCTCTCTCTCTCTCTCTCTCTCCTCTCTCTCTCTCTCTCTCTCTCTCTCTCTCCTCTCTCTCTCTCCCTCTCTCTCTCTCTCTCTCTCTCTCTCTCTCTCTCCCTCTCTCTCTCTCTCTCTCTCTCTCTCTCTGTCTGTCTGTCTCTCTCTCTCTCTCCGCCCCCCTAGCGGTGTGTCAGGTGTAATATTTTTTGTTTCCGCCCCGGGAGGAATACCAAAAGAGACGGAATTGATTCGATTCGCGGCGCCGCACCGACACCGCCACGGAGCCACATTACGCCGCGACGCCCCGCGACGCCCCGCGATCGATCAAGCGAGACAAAAACTTGAAAAAAAAACCGATAAGGAAAAAAGTGGAGTAATAAAAAGAAGGAAATTGATGAGGAAAGTTAGTGCGACGGGCATCTTGTGTACGCGCTGCGCGACCGTCCTGCTCTTGCATTATTGATTGCGCAAAACACACACTTTCTCTCTCTTTTTGTTCGGCGCTGGCAGCGCGTACGCGTACACCGGTTGTTGCCAGCGGCAGTTGGCAGACGTCGTCTGCGCATGACAGCTCGGTTTGAATCACGGGCAGCGCGGCGCCAGCGGGCGGCGTGCACGCGACTCTTAATTTGCATAAGTGTGTTTGTTTCGTCTGTGCATCGCGCGGCACCGCGCCGCCGCCCGCGATAGTCATTACCCACCTGGGCGTGATGAGCGCCCCGCCCCGAGTAGACTCACTTACAGACTGATTTGTGTCTCCTCCACCCTGTCGCGGCCTTTGGCGGGGTAATTACCGACAAAGGGTTGCAGCGCGGCGGGGGAGGACGGCGTCGACGAGCACGGGGAGGACGGGGAGGACGGGGAGCGTCCTCCAGAGTGCGCGACGGCCGTGGGGGAATAGAGCGGGGCCTCGTCGTCCACGGCGCCGTGCTTCACTCGTGCCCCGGGGCAGTCATCAGCGGGAGGCGCGCACGGCGTGGAGGACTCGGCCCGGTGGACGCTCAGTGGGCCGTGGTGGGGCCGCGGTGGGGCCGCGGGGGGCCGCGGGGGGCCTGGATCAAAGGAGCGCATTAATATTGACGGCTGTAAGGAGTGGAGGCCCCAGGCGGCGCCAGGCCAGCAAACCTCAAGAAATGAAAACGGCCGGGGCCTCGGTGGGGCTAGGCAAGGCGGCGGGAGGGGCGCAGGGCGCAGCCAGCGCAGCGCACGCCTGCACGGCCACGGCGGCGCGGCGGCACGGCGGCGGCACACTGTGGCGCATTTGTATTCCTTCCTGTGTATTGGGGTCCATGATGCGGGCGCGGCGGCGTGGCGCGGGCACTGCCGGCTCCTCCGTCCCCTCTTCTCTTCGCGCCATATTTCAATGCCAATGCGCCGGGATTCCGTAATCCTCCACAGCAATTTGCAATGCCGGGGAACGCAGCCGTGTCGCCGTCGGGCTGCCTCGGCCCCTCGCCTTGCCGTCGCCGTGTCGCTCCGGGGGCTCAGCGCCCCGGAGAAAGGGAGGGGGGGGGGGCATCGGAAACTGAGAGGTGCTGCAACATTTGCATTGCATGCCGATGCCGGGGGCTTCGCGATGCGCCTGCCCGGGGGAGGGGGAGGGGGGGGGGGCTGGCAGGGCAGGGTGAGCAGGGCCAGCTGTGAATGAGGAGCCCCGGGACGACGGTGAGGGCGCCGGGGACGCCGGGGTTGGAAAGTAGACGGGCGGGATTGGGGAGGGCGAGAGCGGCGAGAGGGATGAGGGACGGATGACAGGGATGAGGGTAAGACGGCTGGAGGGGGAGGGGGGGGGACGCGGTGGTGCGGGCCGTGCATAAAACAGCGTCGCGACGCCGCCCGGCTCCACTTGGCACAAAGGACGCCAACAAGATAGATTGCTGACAAGTAAAACTGCAGCGCCAGAAAAGGCCAACAATCGGCCATTAAGGGTGCTTCCTGTGTGTCGCCAGTGTCGCGTCGTGTACTGCATGCCCCCTGGCATGCCCGTCCTCACCCCTCCCGGCCCCGCCCCTTACAGTGGCACTCTCGTCGCGAGAGGCGAAGCAGGCGCTGACGCGTTAGCTCGATCGTCGAGGGTTTCCAAACAATCTCTCTAATTTATCTTTTGTGCTCGATTGTAAAATCGGTCGGCTTTCGAAACGCCCTTCGCGACACGGTTCTCGGCCGGGTCCTGCGCACCGCGCGCAGCATCCCTTGTCCGGCACGGCGACGGGCAGAAGCTGGTTCCCGAAAGAGCGACGCGAGGGCGCAGCGTGCGGCCCCGCGCGGACGGCCCCGACGGTCCCCGGCGCCCCCACACGAACGACGCAGCAGACCGATTCCGAGACTCGTTTCCGTCGCTCTGTCTCTCTCGCACTCGTGGGCGCCCCGTGCGGGTGCGAGAGAGACAGAGCGAATCAGGCCGCAGCGACGCCGCGCACGTTCATCGCCAACTTATCTCGAGCTCCCCTCGCAGCGCGGCCCGTCCTGCCACGCCCATTCGCAGAGCTCAAAAGAAGCTACTAAGTGAGTCTGCGCCGCTCCCCAGTGCAGGCACTGCAGGCCGGCGGGGCCAGGCCGGGGCGAGGCCGGACTGTCACGGCGGAAGCACGGCCAATGGGGAGACAATGGCAGAGCCGCACAGCGCGCACAGCGCAGAGCCGATGCCATAACTTTGCCGCGATCGCGATGCTCGATGACCCTCTGCACCCATTTCCTGCGCGGCTGCCCGGGACTGCCCGGGGCTGCCTGGGACTGCACGCGCCGCGACGACGGGGTGGCGAGGCTCACCGCAGCCACCGAAGCGACTCCCAGATTACCAATTAATACCCGGCATCGATCACGGGATCGGCGCTCCGCGGCGCTACCAGTGGTGCAGCAAAGGACGGTTGAGCCACCCTCGTAAAAACGTTAAATTAAATTTTATAAAATTTTTGTTAAAGTTTTGTTAAGAGTAATCAACTTTTAATTAAATCGTCTACTTTAATTAAACTTCTTTTGTTAAATTGCCGTGTTTAACAAAAAAATTTATTAGTTGGATTTATTGAAAAAATGATCTTACAAAATTTAATTTGAACCTTACATTAATGTTTGTTAAAAATATTTCTTTATTAAACTCCTTTGTAATTTACTTTAACAACATTGGACGGTCTTGTTAAGTTTAGTTCGGTGTTTAATTTGAGTTTGTTACGGATGTTCCTAAATTAAAGACTTCTTTGATTAAAGTGAACACTTGCCCTGGATTAAGTTAACGGATTATGTTACGATCTAATTTAATCATGTCAATAAGTTTAGAGGCTTGTCTTCGTGAACAGCGTGAATTGAACGGGACAAAAGCGAGGAAAGGGACTAGCTTCCATTAATTGAGCATCGACATCAAGCCCGCGCTTTTCAAGGCAATAAATACGATAATGTTAAGTCATTCCTATGAATGCAAGATTTAATTAAATTTAATAAAAACTTGTATGCCGCTAGATGGCGCTGCCGTCTACTTCAATCCCTTAGCTCGCGGAGTTCACTAGCATAGCCGCTAGTATAAGGTGCGCAGGCGGATCCTTCTGAACCAGTCGCGCTCAGAGGAGTCCGATCTCCTAATTTTTGACTTGGTTCCTCTAGGCAGGTGCCTAGGGGGAATCTGACCCGGCCAGAGGGTCTCTGTCGAACAGCCATCCGAAATTATCGAACTAGTTCAAACGTTGCCCGATTTTAATCAAAACTTCTTTAATTAAATTACTTTAACTTTAACAAGGGATTTTATTAAAAGATTTTAATTAAAACCAAAAAATTGAATTAAAACTTGTTAATTTTAACAATATTTAACTAGTTTTTGTTAACGGAAAGAGCCTATGACGTGCTACCTGGATGCATTATTGGTAGCTGCTTCACCAATCTGGCCTTATTAACGGGCCCTTAACAAAAGTTAATAAGAAACTTCATTAAAGTTAATTAAATTTTATAAAACTGGTATTTGTTAAATATTAATGAAAACTTAATAAAGATTTAATATAACATTTATTAAATTTAATTAAGGCCATTTTACGAGGGCAATGGTGCGAACTAAACCACATCTTGCGAACGCGCGCGCGGCGCGTCGACAATTTAATCTCGAGCTTATTTCCTCCGCCGTAATCCTCTTACCTTCCCTTTTTTTTCCGCGGTTTTGTATCTGTCGTAAGGAGAACGGAGGGTGGGGTGGCGCGCCTGGGCTGGCGGCCTCTGGGGTGCAGTGTGTGAGAACCACACGGCCTGCGCCACGCCGCCAGTGGCCCGCCACGACGCAATGCCATGATACTCTGCATTTAGGAACACACCTCATCCGGCCGCCACGCCCCGCCACGCCCCGCCACGCCCGCCCCATCGGTTCAGCCCGCACCCCCCGCGGGGCTTAGCACCCCTAGCCGGGGCCTAGCCGGGGCATAGCCGGGGCCTGCCTGGGTGCATGTTCTCGTCTCGTGTACGCCCCGCCCCGCCCCGGCCCACCCCACCCCGGGTCTTATCTATGGCAGCAACGCGTGTGTATCCCAATCGCTCAAGTCGCGTGACGCGGAAGTCTCATTCCGGTGCACCGCCCCGCCCCGCCACGCCCCGCCCCGCCCCGCCCCGCCACGCCACGCCCCGCGCCCCGCCCCGCCCCGCCCCGCCACGCCCCGCGCCCCGCCCCGCCCCGCCACGCCCCCACGCATCACACAATCACAATAATTACCCCTTCCCGGTCACACCTGCGCCACGCTGGTCCACCGCGGGATGTAAATAACGCAGCGCGACACCGCGCGACCAATCGCCGATTAGCATTAATGAACCGCTTTGAATCGGCGCACGTGCCATGCCGCACGCGCCCAACAAACAAAACGAAAAAAAAACGCGGCGCGGTGGGGAGTCGAACCCTCGTCCCCGGGGCGTGCAGCGCGCCCAGCTGTCAGCAATCTCATTCAACGAACCTTAATGAAAGCAGATGATCCATCGCGTTTCACAACTGCTGTGATAGCCGAGAGGTTAGAGACGTGGGATCGAGTCCGCAGGCGGGCGTTCGAATACCAGCGTCACATACGTTTTTTCGACTTACTATCCTAAGGGTGGTGGTTCGAGGCCATCCGAGCGGAGCCGTGTGCAACAGGCCCACATGCCGGAGGTTCGACTCCTAACAAATATTTCCATTTAATTTTACTGCCTCACCCAGTGCGGTTGAAACCCGTCAACGTGAGCCCACTCCGTGCATGGGACGTGGTGGTCCAGGGAGTAGAGGCGTCGGTTCCCAATGCTAGGGTCGGCGGTTCGACTCCCCCAACTTCTTGCGAAATTTTGACCGGGTCAGTCGAGTCCTGTTGCGTCAAGAACCCACCTCACGCCGGTCCCCTCATCATGGGCCGTGGTGGCCGAGAGCGTAAAGTCGTGTGATCCCGATGGCGGGGTCCGGGGATCGAATCCCATCATTTCATTAAATTTTTCGACCGCCTTCCTCCCAGTGCAACTCAAACCCGTCGTCCAACACGCTGCCAGACGTACAAGCGTGATAGCGTAGTGGTCAGAGTCACATTCACCTGGCCACTCCGCTGTGGGTGTCTAAAAAGCAATCCGCTTCGGCGGGTTGGCCTCGGCACTGGAGCGATGGCGTATTTGATCCATCAATCCAGACCATCCGGTGTGTGGTTGCGGGTGGTGCCTCCTTGACTCGTCGGGGAGGCGATGATAAGTCCTTTGAAGCTGGCCTAAAACGCTGTATGTTCGGTACGGGAGCGCCGGACAGTGGGGGTACCATGGGGTACACAACCAACCCTACGAAAACAAGAAGCTCCCACCAAACCTCTTCTCTGTCTGAGTCTCTCTCTGTCTCTCTGTCGTCTCACTCTACGTCCCGCCCCTCAAAGAGCTTCGTACTGGGTGCTCTCACCCAGCTGCCTGAGCTTTGGGGTCCTACTGGGTCCCCCGGCGAACGCTTAGGGTCGCTGACGGGATTAACCCCAGGTACCTGATAGCACCGGTTCCCATCCCGAACACCGAAGTAAAGCAGGAGGCCTCCCCATTAAGACTGGGGAGGGGGTGTAGAGTTCAAATTTTTTCTCTTCCCTTTCAAATTTCTCGGTTAATTCTCGTTAATACTCCAGCGGTCAAGCTGGAGAAGCACGCGTTCGACCAGCGGCAGGCCGACCGTCTGCCTGTCCCGGCGGCGCGGCTCGGCGCGGCCGGTGGACGCACTGACCGCAGCCTTGGGAAGGGTTGGGCCGCGCGCACGAGGGAGGGGGTGGAGGGGGCGGGGCAGTGTGCGTACGACACGGAATGCACCTCCTACTTGTGAGTTGGATTATGTCCCGGAAGCCACTTCCCGGCACGCAGGCCGCCCCGCCCCGCCCCGCCACGCCCCGCCCCGCCCCGCCACGCCCCGCCCCGCCCCGCCCCGCCACGCCCCGCCCCGCCCCGCCGCGCCCTCCCGCACGCGAGGGGCAGAGATGAGTCGGACGGACGGCCGGGCGAAAAGAGGCTTCCACGGACGATTTGACTCAAACTATAATCGAGGGTGGGCGAGGGCGGAGGCCAGAGCGGAGGGTGGCCGCGCCGGCCGACCGGCCCCACACGTCAAAGGGAGGCGAATGAAAAAAGGGGGAATTTATTTCAGGCGAGCACTCTCCTCTTTAAAGCGGGAAACAAGAAAAAAGATGGGGGGAAAAAAGGGAACTGGGCATAGTTTCTTTATAGTGCGGCTGGCGGCGGCCGTTCGGCATTCCTGGAGCGGCAAAGCCCGGAATGCCTTTCGCGCTGAATTTGTTTTTCCCTGGCAGCCCCGGCCGCCACGGCCGCCCTCTGGAGAGCATGGAGGTAGGTGTCGGCGCCGGACACCCTCGCTGGAGCGCTGCCAGCTCGGCAGGCGGCAACGCCCGGCAACGCCCCAGACGGGGCTGTCGACACAGCACAGGTACAGTCCCTTACAGTGGCGTGCCGTCCTTGATCCGCACCCATCATACCCCTCCCCCCGTGTGTTTGCCGAGGGGCGGGGGTAAGACGAAATGCAACACACATCATGCAGGATTACCAAAGGGAGCCTTCGGTCGGCAGGTGGCCTCCCCTCCCCTCCCTCCCCTCCCGCCCCCGCCTCCCACGCCACCCACGCCACACCCGACCACACCTCCGCTTAGCCGGGCTGAGCTGCGTTCAACCCCGATCAGCTCCTCAAATTGAGGCTCCGCGAAGGACCGAGGACTGGCAACCCCACGCGACGCGCCGCGCGGCGAGGGGAGGGGGGACATCCTGCACATCCTGCGAGGCGTTGGGATTAAAATGGATTGCCGCTTTTAAAGCTGCTGATTTGGAATCTTAGACGATGTATGGCGCGCCGAGGCTGCCAAGGGGGAAAGGGGCGTAACTTGACCGCCCCCTCCCTCCCCTCCCTCCGGCCCCTCCCCCTCTTTCCTTCCTCCTACGCCAGCAAAGTTGCCGTCGCTGCGAAGAGGGTCGCGGCGGCAAGGGTTGGGGGTGAAGTGCTGGCTGAGTGTTCATAGGAAACTGGCCAAGGGGAGTGCGGGGCGGGGCGGGGCGCAAAAGCAGCGGAGAAGGAACGAAGCTGATGTATGCCGAGACGCGCTAAGTGTACGGCGAGGTTGCACGCAAAAGGAGAAGTGATTGACGGCGTCGACGGCGTGCTCGGTGCGCTCGGCGGCCACGACGGCAGCCTGTAGGACACGCCGCGGCTCGCCGGGGGGATTTGTCGCAGCACCAACAGGCTGAGGCGGAAACCGGGGGGCTGGGAAAATCGGAAAAATCAGAGAGGTAGTAGCAGAGGCCTCCAAGGCCTCGCCTGCCTCGAGGCTCGTGGCCGCCTCAGCGCTCATCCCTGCTGTATCGACGGCCATACACTCCCCGCCCCCGGCCGCCCCCGGGCCCCTCGCCCCGCGGATGTGTTTGCGGGATCCCCCTGCGTCGCCAAAACCCTCTGCCGAACCTAAACCTAGCCCGGCTTGTGGCGAGAATAAAATCGAGATCGCAACAGTGGCAAACAAAGTTTTTGCCGGCCAAAAGTTGCGATTGAGTTTTTGAGAGCAGCAGTGGCGGCGGCCAGGGTGGAAAAAAAAAGTCGAAATAGAATTGGTCGACTTGTGGCCTACATGGGATGCATACACAAACCTCGGCGCGGACTCCTCCGCTTCGCCCCCGCGAGGACGCCGGGACTGGACGCCCTTAACTTTGGCCGCGCGGGGAATATTTACTTCCAAATTTGTGGTGTTTGTGTGGAACGGATCAAACTGCCAGCCGCCCCCTCCCTCCGCAGCCGGGCGCGAGGTGACAACCCTTTCCTCCGGCCTCGGCCTCGGCCTCGGCCATGCCCTGCAGGGCCCCGTCGCACAGTGGGCCAGAAGACCGGTGGAGGCGGACAAAACTCTAGACGCGTTTTGAGCTCCAGAGTCGCTAAATGGGACTCGAACCAAACGAGTGACGCCACCAATGGATTCCTCGTTCGGAGAGCAATCCATTGGTGGGGTCACACGTTCGGTTCGAGCCCCATTCAGCGACTCTGGAGCTCAAAGCGCGCCTGGAGTTTTGTCCGCCTCCACCGGTCTTCTGGCCCACTGTGCGTCGAGGGGCCCGGCCAGACCCTTGTTCCGCGTTCCGCGCGGCGATCCTCCCGAAATCGGACCTCGAAATAAATAAATGGCCTAAGCCCCTGGCCGGCAGCGCAAGGCAGCGACTGTCCCGGCCTGTCGCTGGAGCGTGTCCGCTGCTGGCGTGGCGCTGGCACGGCGCTGGCACGGCGCTGGCACACTCGAGGGGGCGGGATAACCTGACATAATGAGAAGTAACGCTACGGGCCAAGTCCGTCCTCAGCGCCACTGAAGCCGGGCGCGTCGTCGCCACCGACCCCTCGCCGATCAACAGCAGGCTCCGTTTAAAACTGCCGCCAAATTGGGACGCCGTCGTGATTGGGCGGCAAGACGCGGCCAACCCGCCAGACGGACAGGCAGGCAGGAGTGCTGCCGCCGAGGGGGAAACGACTGAGAAATTTTGTGTACATCGGATAGGGATAACCCCGGATAACCCGCGGATTACCTCCGGATTACATCAAAAAATTTCCAGGATTACCGTTGGATTGCGCCGGATTACCCCGGATTACCTCAGAATTTCCCCGGATTACCTCAGAATTTCCCCGGATTACTTCGAAATTTCTGGTTATCCGGATAGCGGATAACCAATTTGCTGTACATCGGATAACCGAAGTCGTTTCCCCCTCGGCTGCCGCCCGGCCCGCGCTGGTAGCACGCTGAGGCTGAAGACAGATTCCGGGACACGTTTTCGTCGCTCTGTCTCTCTCGCACCTATACGAGACGCCCCATGAGTGCGAGAGAGACAGAGCGACGAAAACAACTCTCGGAATCTGTCTGCAGCGCTGGCAGTGTGGTCACACGGCGCGCGATATGGATGGGCGGCCGTTACTCGCCGACCGCGCGGACGTCGCGGACGTCGCGGCGGAACAAACCGTCACGGCAATCGCGCGTGAAGCGAAGGCGTTACCAAGGCATGGCGCGGAAACCGCATCGCCCGGCCAGTCGCCCGGCGAGTCGCGGGTTCGAATACCGGCGGCGCGGAGAAAGGCGCGGAAATCACACGCCGTTATTCTTTTCGGGTGCACCGCCACAGCTTGTTGTTCGATAATACACTGTCGCACCATTCGCATGCTCGACTTCCATTCGCAGCCGTAGCCGAGATCGCAGCGGTTTTGGCTCAGAGTCCTCGCGCTGCTCAATTCTATTTTCATTGTTTTTCTTTTACACATTCTTCACTTCAGCATGCAGCCCACTGTCACCTGGGCAAATGAAAGGTTTCTGCAGCCGAGAGGACAAACGCATCCAACACTGCTCGTCCCTTTCACAGTGTCCAATCGCGATCCCAGCGGGCTTGGGGCACGGAGTGAACGGAGTGCACGGAGTCTCGAGAACGCGCGGCAGGAGCTGCAAGTGACGGGCCGGCCCTCCCTCACCCTTTCTCTCCGAGGTAAATGACCCACGCTCCGTCGTCACGCCGGGAGTCTGATTCGTTTTCGAGTCCCTTTGCCGCCCCTCCCCCTCCCCCTCCCCCCGTTGCATGTGCCGGGGCAACTACAGTGCTCCAGAGCCGCGCGCGGAGGGGGGCAATTTACAGTGGATATCTCAATTTTTCCATTACTTTTTCGCCTCTCCTAACCGCGCAATCCTAGTAATCGGAATTACCTGTCCGTGCACGCGGAGCGCCGCGATGTTGCCGCCAGTCGTCGCACCGACGCCCCGAAAGAGTGCGAGAGAGACAGAGCGACGAAAACGGCTCGCGGAATCAGTCTGCAGTGTGGTGGCATTGTCCAGCGCGGCCAGCGGATCACCTGGCCCGGTGCAGTGCGCGAGAGTCGCGGACCAACACACGGCAAAGTTTGGACGCGAACTGCCACGCCACGCCACGCCGCTGGACAACGCGGCATTATGTGACCTTCCAAGTTGAGAGAGACTCAATCAGACCGAGACTATCCAAACCCGGGCGGCAACTTCGAGCGGACGAAACTCGCGAATTACTGCATGTGTGTGTGTGTGTGTGTGTGCGCGCGCGCGCGCGTGTGTGTGTGTGTGTGTGTGTGTGTGTGAGTGTGAGTGTGTATGCAGTTACGAGGCGATGACGTGCCATGGCCGCCAGGGGAGTCGAGTTGGACGGTTGGACGGTCCGGCGCTGCGGTCCGCACAGCGCGATCCCAAAGGCAATCGGAGGGTCGCGTTGTTGGCGTAAGTGGCGCAATGCGTGCCGAGCTGCCGCCCTGACGCTGCCCGGCGCTGCCAACGCGGCGGTGCCAAACGCGGCGCGCTGGTACCCGCTTGGATGTCGACCTCCAAAGTTGGCGGCCCTGGGCTGCCCTGCGCCCTCGCGCGCGTTGCCATGCGCAGCCGGGCGAAGCGAGACACCGCCGCCAGGCGTTGTTGCCGGCCATGCAGAAGCGTCGCGTTTTCTCGACCCGTGCGGGCTGCCTGCCTTGTCTGCCGCTGCCCGGGGGCCTCGGGCGGCTGCCCCCCCTGGATTTCCAGCCGAACGCACGCCCTGGCGGGCCCGGCCCGCCAACCCTATCGGAACCTCTCCGGCCCGGGGGCGAAATGCGAAATGGGGATGATGAGCCAAGCAGGGCGAGGCGGGGCGAGCGGGGCGTCAACGCGATGTTGCCATATTCTGGGGGAGGAGAAACGTGCGGCCCATCGATGCAAAAAAAGGGGACCTAAAGTGGGTACCGAAAAAATGTGTTCCCCGTCGAAGTTCGCCGCGGGCCATGACGGTGGCGCGCTCTGGTGGGCGCGAGCATGGGAACGTGCACGCAGCGCCGCGTGGCGCCGCGCACCGCGCCCTTGTGTGCCGCCCACTAGTGTGCCGGAAAGTCGGGCGGTGCGGGCTGCAGGCGGCCGCCCGGGGCCCAAAAGCCACAAACTGGATTTTCTCCACAACAACTATACTTTCCGGGCGAAAATCCCGCCGCCGCTACGCAGCAGACGCGAGGGTTAAGCCGGTTTTGCAGCCCGCTGACCTGCAGGTGGGCGGCGGGCAGACAGACGGACAGACAGACGGACGGACGGAGTGACATGCAGACGAGAGGCAAGCGGACGGAAAGACGGATAAGGCCGATAAACGGCAAACAGAACTAACTGCGCCCCTCGCAGACTCGCAGAGAGACGCGCCGCTGCTGGCAGTGCTGGCAGTGCTAGCAGCAGCCCCGCCTTGTCCACGGAAACTCGGGGTAATTAAATCAGCGCCCAAATTGATGTTACGTTATGAGGCCAGTAACAAACTTAGAGCAGGCCGTCGCGGCGGCGGCGCGACGGTGGTGGCGGCCCGGCCTGGCGGCGGGGGCGGCCGCCATGCGCACTGCACTGCAGTCGTCGTTGTTGTGGTGGAGCACCGCGCGCTTGCAGACGGTCCGCTTTCACAGTGGGCGTCTCACACAGTGCCCCAGACGGAGTGGCGGTGTGCCACCAAGGCCCGCGCCAAGGCCCGGCCCACGCCGCCATGCACCGTGTGTGGGCCCCGGGCAGCCCTAGGCCTTATCGCCAAAGTTTTCGGTCCGGTTCGGACGGCCCGGCCCGGCCATGCCCGGACGAGTAGAGTGGGGGGGAAGGCCTGTCTGATTGCCGCGCCGATACGTCCACCAGGGTCCGCCAGGGCCCGCCCGACCTGGCCGTGGCCGCCCACACAACTTTGTCTGCGACAGAGTGCTCGCCCCGCCCCGCCCCGCCCCGCGTTTCGTATTCCGCAGGAAAGCGCGCGCTTTCACCAGGCGCCAGGCTGGAAAATTCGGCGACGTCGGCGGCCGTGTGGCGCCGAGGAATACGGCGTCCACGACGTCCACGACGTCCACGACGACGAGCGCGGCGGCGTGGCCGTGCGGCGCCTGCACTGTGACGTCCGCGGCCGTGGGGGCGGCGGACAGCGCGGCGTGACAGTGGCGTGGCGGGTCACCGGCACGGTCACCGAGGGGCCGAATAACCCAATAATGCCCGACGGGGATTTGGTCGCTCTGTCTCTCTCGCTCGCGGAGGCCGTCTCGCAGTGGCGCGAGGGAGACTCAGCGGCAGGGCAGTGCTGGCAGCACAATGCAGCCAATTAAGGGGCCTGCCTTGCTTCGTACCGCGCTGCCTCGCCACCTCGGCGCCCGGGAGCACTTTGGCGATGAGTCGGCCTGGCCCTGGTCTACCTGCCGAGGGCTACGCGCGGGCCTGGCGGGCTGTCTCCTTGTGTGCACTGTTCGCGGTGTTTGCGCCCTGCATTGGTTGTTGTTCCGTGGACACCCTTCTCGCTCGCCATGATTGAGTGGCGTGTCGCAGCAACCCCTCACGCACCTGAGCGGCCCCCCCTCCCCTTTTCTCGGGCACACACTGTGAGACAGGCAAGCGAAGACGGTGTGCGAGGAAGGAGGAGACAGAGCGACGAAAACGACTCTGCAGCGAGACGGGAGGGGCGCCGCCACGACCCTCGTGACCACAAGGGAAGAAGGTTTGCAGTGGGCCCGCCGCATTTGCATTGCATTGGCCGCCTCTGCAGTGATTAGGATGCCCCACCTGCCGGGGCACCGGCCGCACTCCGTCGGGGCAAACCCTGCCCGAAAGCCAGAAACCTCGTCCTCCGGATCCAGCCTTTTTATTGGAAGCATGGCGTGTATACCCAATCCCCCCGGGCAGGGGCGGGGCCAGGGCGAGGCCGGGGGGGCTGCTGGCGGCCTGAGGTCTTAATTGAAAACAGAGGCCCTGTCTGGCGGGCTGGCGGGGACGGATCCTGCCGGCGCCCAATGAAGGAGGAGCCAGCCAATAAGGTTAGAGCCCGACCCTGCCGGTGACGTCATATTCCGAGAGATGTACCTCGGGGCAGGACACTGTCACAGTGGCGGTGCATCTCTTCGAACCCGGCCGAACCTTGAAACCTTGGAGCAGTGTAGGCACGGCACTCCGCACCCTTTGTGTTCCTTCCGTGGGGCGGGCGGAACGGCGCTGATTGGAGGGGAGGGGGCTGCAGTGGTGTGCCCCTCGGTGTGCCCCTCGGTGTGCCCTGGCCGTGCTGGCCGTGCCGGCCGTGCCCCCGCAGACCCAGGTGAGCCGGGTCAGGGCACGGCGGCACGGCGCCGACCCGACCGACGGCCGGTTGAATCCGAGATTCCAAGCTTTGGACAAGTGGAGAGCAGCATTCAGTGTACAAGGCACAACAATCAAAGTATAGAGTAACTCTTTGACCAAACTCGGCGGCCTGTCTGGCCTGCCCGGCCGGTCAGGGCGGGGAATGCGAAGCGGGAGGGGGGCATCTCCAATCACATCACACAGACTCCAACTCCCAACAGGAGTCGAATCAGATTCAAGCGGGCTGCCGACCGGAAACTGCAGAGGGGCTGCGGAAAAAGACGGTAACGATGGATGTGGCGGCGGAAAAAAAGACGGTCTGGTGATCAGTCACAAGCAACACAGCGGCACTGCAGCGGCCGGGGCGTGCGTGCACTCTATGGAGCCAGTGCACCCCGTCAACAAGGAGGGGGGCAGGAAGAACAAAGAACCGACAGGAAAAAGCAGCTCAGGAGAGAAGCCTGATGGAACGTCAGATGAACCACCAATCCGCGGATCGGCTGCATGCAGCTTCGTGGGACCAAGGCGCTATGCTACTCGCAAGAAATGCCGTCGGCCTCCGTGAAATTAAACGATCGAGCCGAAATGTTTTGTAGGCCACGGGGTAGCGCGGGGGCTTGTTTCGGCTTCGGCAGCTGTGGCAACAGAAATAAAGCCCGTGGCCCGGTGCCCTACCGCAATACCTTCAAGGCGACCCGGGCCCCGGGCGCGCCCCAAACGGGGCCAGCCAGGCCAGCCAGGAGCCAGGACTCGGGGTGCCACCAGAAACATTCATTTCGCGCCGAGCCTGGAACTGGAACCGCATTACGTTATGGCCGGGCCAGCACATTTCGCTATTTATGCGCCTTGTGGTTGCCCCGGCCCGGCTCGGCTCGGTCCGGCTGGACTCGATCGCACAGCGGCGCCGCTCGCCAACGCCGCTCTCGGCTCGTCACCTCGCGAAACCCCTTCCCTGCAAACGAGGCGCGAAAAGCAAGCGATGACAACGTTATCGACGCCGTTACACTGTAACCCCGGGCGGGGAACGACCTGGCAACGACCTGGCAACGTCGCATGTCCGAGACCAATTATCGCGGCACGGCTTATTTACGCCCGCGAGGGCCGAGGAGGGGGGGGGGGGACTTGCCGACGCGACAGTTGACGGGGCGGGGCGGGGGCGGCGGGGCGCTGGCAGCGGGCTGTACTGCGCGTGTCCGTTGTTGCCGCTGTTAACTAGACTTCTGTTTGAGTTGGCTCCAAATTGGCTGCGGATTAAGAATAACGGTCGGCATTAGCGGAATGGTCGCCGCGCGGCCGGAGGGGAGGGGGAGGGGGGATCATAGTTTAACGTCCTCGGCCGTAACGGCGCGGGAAAGAGAGGTGCTTCCGGCGGCGGAGAGCAAACGCGGCGCCAAACGCGGCACGCGGCGCCACCTGGCGGCCTGCACTGCAAGCGGCGCAAGCAGACGCGGTTGTTTGAATTTGGCGCCAACGAGATGGTCCGATGGCCGCGATACGCGACACGGCTGTAATGGGAAACCACCTCGCCGTCGTGGCGGTGGTGCTGGCGCGCTGCTGGCGCGGTGGGTTCTCGCCGCAGTCAAGCACGCCCCCAGCCAGGCCAGCCAGGCCGGCCGCCGCTGATTCTATTTGTCCGGACCGCCGCGGCGACGACGCGCCATGACATCTGCCGGGCCATTTAATCGGCCGTCGCCCCGCGATTATTTCCGAGTTTGATCATTATAACTTGGAGAGCGGGGCGGGGCGGGGCCGTCCGCGCTGAGCCTTTAATGCCCTGGACTTCTTGGGGCGGAGCGGCGCGGAGCAGCGCGCGCAATCAGATCAACAACTACAACAATTGGAGTCGATCCGCCGGGGATGTGGTTCCGGGGGATCATGTGGGGGTGGGCCGTGCGCGGCCGTGTACGCTGCGGCGAACCGAAACCCCCGAGCCTTGTTATTGAAATGACCCGAAGGGATCCGAGGCAAAGGCCGTTCCGTGTGTGTGTGTGTGTGTGTGTGTGTGTGTGTGTGTGTGTGTGTGTGTGTGTGTGTGTGTGTGTGAGAGAGAGAGAGAGAGAGAGAGAGAGAGAGAGACTGCATGTATGTATGTGTGAGCGTGCATGTGAGCAGGTATGCTTTGCGCGGTCGAAGAGGCATAGCGGTGTAACTTATTCGTGCAGCTTTTCCTCGTGGTCCTGTGCCTGAAGCACCAGTCACTCTAAAAAAAAAATTGTTGCCTTTTGAAAGGTGCGCGCGGCATTGCAGCGTGGAAAACGCAGGCAGCGGCAGACAATGCGGCCAAGGGCGGAAAAAGCGCGGCGGCGGCGCTGGCGAGCTTGAGTGGTAGTCAGAGTGGAACGGGGTCAGAGGCGGTGCGCGGGGACGGCCAGAATAACGAGTGGGGCAGAAAAATGCCAAACTGTGAATTTACTGCGCTCCGTCACCACGCCCCGCCCCGCCCCGCCCCGCGCGGCCACGCCGCGGCCAAACAACAGAGCACTTCGTAATCCGCGCGGAGAGCTGGCGAAGGGAGCGAAGTGCCATGACGGATGAAAGTCATTTACGTGGCTGTTTGGCGCCATCCCACCAGTCACGCCGCGCCGCGCCCCGCCACGCCGCGTGTATGAAAAATTGATCGGGCAGCGGGAAAGCAATTTCGCTATATTCGGTTCGGTTTCCAGTTTAAGGCCGGGGCGCGTCCATCGCCGGAGTCGCTTTGGCACGGCCAGCGGCGCGGCCAGTGGAGTCCTAAAGTCTGGCTCCGGGACTCTAGGCTCCAGGCGCCGCCCGGCCAGTGATTGCGGTTTAACGCGTGTCTCGCAATGAGCGGCCATCGAGGCCAACATCGTCCTGAAGATGCTCCGGGAAAGGCCCGCCAAGATTGCCGCGTCGCCTCGACACACCGTCGGTTGCTCTGGCGCGCCGCCAGGCAACGACCGGGACACTAGCAGTACCAGCGGGGCGGCGAGGACGGCGGTGACCTCGGCGACGGCCACGGTGTACACGACGACGACGACGGCGAGGAATGCGGCGCTGGCCTCTGATCTGGCGCCGTCAACTCGCCCCGTCCCTTTCGGCCCTGCCTGAGTCCGGCCGAGTCCGGCAGTTACCGACCCGACATAACTCGGAGTTACGCCCTGCAAGCCTGGGCCGCACCGCCGCACCGCCAGGGCAGCCCCAGGCCCAGGGCCGCCCGGCCGAGCCGAGCCGAGCGCCGAGTCCAGCCGGGGCTGCAGCAGAGGCGGCATGGCGGGGCCGATCCAGGCCGAGGCTGCACCGCTGCACCCAGCGCGTTAGGTCCGTGCGATGCTCGAGTGAACTATCTGACTGCCAAATCCGCTACGCCGCTACGGCGTGGGGGCTAGGCCTTGCAGTTGGCAGCAGACTGACTCTGTCTCTGTCGTGCTCACGGCGTGCCCCACGAGTGCGAGAGAGACGCCGAGTCGGCGTTGGAGTGCGCCGTGCGCGGCGCAGGCCTCATTATGCCCTCGTTTGCATTCTTCTGCCCCGATGCGTCGGGATTACGGATTCGAGCGACGCAGTGCGACGCAGTGTGACGCAGTGTGAGTGAGGCAGTGCGTGGCGGGCGTCGCGCGTCTCGGCGAGCGCCCGCGGCGGCAAGGCTGGGCAGGCCCGCCGCGCAGCCCAGCGCGCGGGTTGCCTACTCCGACATCGTCGGGCGCGCTCCTCCCCGCTCCTCTCCTTTCCTCTCCCCTCCTCTTCCTCTCCGCTCTCCTCCGCTCCTCTTCCTCTCCGCTCTCCCCTCGCGGCCCACGAGACTGCCGATAACTGCTCGGCGGCGCAGAAGAAGAAGAAAGAGAGAGAGAGCACTAATCAGCAGGGAGTGTCCGACACACTTTTGCTTGCGGCACGCCCCGCACGATTTATGAGCGGCCGAACCGTTTGAGTGTATCTGGTGTGACGTTCCGGGGGGGGGGGGGCTAGTTTGTCGAGTACGTGCATGGCGGGCTGCCAGACACGGCTCCGCGCTTACACGGCCAGAACGCGACAAAGGGCAAAAGGAGCGTCCGCGATTAAAAGTCCCTGAAAGACTTTGGAAAACGCTTTCCAAGCAAGCCCGGTCTTGTGTGTGTGTGGGGGGGGGGGGGGGGCAGCCGAGGCGGTCAGCGGCTTGTCGTCACACCAAGGCAGGCAGGGGTGGGTGTCGGCCGGCACGGCAGAGACAGATAACACCACGGCATTTGCGGTCAGTGTGTGTGCGTGTGTGCGCGCACTGAGGGGTAGGGCACAGAGGCTACAAGCCAGCCCGGAGCCTGCACCACGGTGGCTCGGCAGGGTCTAAGCCATCCCCTCCCTCCCCCTCCCCCTTCCCATCCCCACCCCGCCGCAGCCTGTTTTCATTTTCAACAAGGCTTTATAAATTACCAGGTCGTCCCGCTGCTTGCCGGAGCAGCACGGTTCGAACCGCATGCGGTCCGCGCGCGCTCACACACACACACAACGAATTTAGGCCCCTTTTGGCCGGCGCGCCCCGCCCAAATGTTGCTCTGCAGGGGTGAATGGACAAACGCGGGGTGCGTTGGGGCGCGGCGGCGCGGCGCAGGAAGCTGGCCGCCAGCCAAGCGAGGTGTGGTGGTCACGCCGAGGAGGGGCTGCCCGAGGGGCTGCCCGAGGGGCTGCCGCCAGCGCGCCGCGCGCCGCTCTCACAAGTGCATGAATATCATTGTTCCGCTCAAAGAGGCGTGCCACGCACTTCAGCAGCGACAGCGCGCGTTTTGGCGTCTTCGTCGTCGTGGCCTCGTGGCTCCGGGACGACGGCGGCGGCGCGTGCTCCAGCCCGTCCGGGGGCAAGGCAAGAGCGAGGGGCCCGGGTCGCGGCCCCGTGGCTGTGTAGCAGTGTAGGGCCGCCCCGGGCTGTGTGCGGTGTGTACGGCGCGGAACAGAAAGTGCTGTTTGTTCGCCTCCCTTCCCTCCTCCTTCAACGACCAGCCTCTCTCCGGGAGACATTACGTCTCGTGGCGCTGCGGCCGGCCGCCGCTCTGCAAGACACCGCGACCCGCGGCAGGGCTGCGGCGCGCGTCGCAAGTCGCGGCGCGAAGGCTGTTTCAGTCCCGAGCGATAGGTGTTGTGACCGGCCATTCGTGCGGTATAAAAGATAGTACCCCGCTTTTCGCCGTTAGGTTGACCGCGCCCCACCGCACCCCGCCTCTCCCTTGGCCCTCGGCTCGGCCCTCTGCCTTGGCCCGGCCCGGGGAATCGCGCCTCGCGCCCTCGGTGCTTGAGGTCAAGCACGGCGTCGGCCTGCACCGCGGCCTCGCGCCAGGCAGCGCTGGCAGCCAGGCCGCGGCCAGGCGGGCAGCCAGGCAGGCAGGCAGGATGCAATGGGCGGAACGTGTAAACACAGCGGCGGGATTCCCTCGCTATGAGCATCGACAACAACAAAATCCCCTCCGCTGCTCCGCGGCTCCACCGCCCCGCGCCACGGGCGAATACGAAAGCGAGCAGCGGGATTGGAAAGAGAGTCGGAAAACAGGATCGGGGCGCTGCCGACGCTGCCGCCGCTGCCGACGTGGCGGGGGAGGGGGAGGGGAGGCTGCACGACACACGTGCTTGGAGAGGATGGCGTTGTCCTCGAATACGTCCCACGTGGATTGGGTCGCGGCGCGCACGCAGCACACTGTGGGGCACTGCGGGGCTCTGCGGAGCAGCTCGAGATGATCACAAGAGAAGACGTAAACAGACCTGGAAACAGAAAACACAAAGCAGCAGGGGGCGCGCGCCCGGGCCGAGACCCAGACCCAGGCCGCCGCCGCCGCCGTCAAGAGTGTCGTCCCGACGCCGCCACGACTGCCGCCGCCACCGCCGCGCACACAATGATGCGACTTGGTTATTACTTTTATCGAGTGCGAGCGCGGAACAAGGAGTCGGAGGAAGACAAAAAAATTCAAGTAGTTGCGACCCCCCGCGCGAGTCCGGCAGCCAATCAGATCGCTTCCTGCTCCGCGACAAGTTGCCCCGCCAGACGTCAAACCCAATACTACACAGCACTACGCGAGGGAGGGGGGGGGGCGTCGGCACAAAGAGAACGCCACTCCCCAATTGTTGTGTATGCAATACGCGGCTCCCCTGGCAACAGCAAGACAGCAAGGCCCTTGCGCGAAGGTGGGGAGTGCAGTGTAGGAGTCGACGCCGGTCTCGAATGGTAACACCATGAACCCAAACCTCGAATACGGAGAGAGATCTCGACCGTCATTTCCTCAATGGAAATTTACAGAAGTTTAGAAAATTTTCTCAGTGGCCGAACCGTTCCACACTGGGCTAGAAGACCGGTGGAAGCGAGCGACAAAAATTCTAGACGCGTTTTGAGCTCCTGAGTCGCTAAGTGGGACTCGAACCGAGCGTGTGACCCCACCTCCGAACGAGGAATCCATTGATGGGGTCACACGTTCGATTCGAGTCCTGTTTAGTGACCCTGAAGCTCAAAACGCGTCTAGAATTTTTTCCGCCTCCACCGGTCTTCTGGCCCACTGTGCGTTCGTGCCACACTCCGAGGGACGCGGTGCAACGTTCCCCCTCGTGCAATCGGTGCCCCGCTAATCATCGGCTTCCCCCTCAACTCAACATCTCGACGTGTATGCTCATGCACCGGGCTTGTTCCGGCCTTGCTTGGCGGCGGTCTGGCTTCCCTCGCTTCCGCTCATTGCGCGGCTGCAGCTGCCTCCCCACTAGACACACGACGCGACGCGCGCCTCGCAGTCTCGGAGTCCCCGTCAGCCGAGTCGTCGTATTAAAATGCCGCAGCAGCGCCGCGACGCGAAAGGCATAGCGCAGCCAGGCCGCGCGGCCACACTGTGAAGAAGAAGGGAAAAGATGCCATGACGTTAACTTTGGTTAGTGGCGCAAGGAGCCTCTGTGGTGTGTGTGTGTCTGTGTGTGTTTCGGTGCTTTTTCTTTGCTCTCCTCGCCATCAGTGACGGCCTGCAGAATGTCCATATCTTACGCGTGCGTGGCGGGGCGGGCGGTCCGTCCCGCTGGCCGCGGGCCAAAGGACTGACCTGGCTGGGGCTGGACACTGCCAGAGAGAGGGAGAGAGGGGGGGCGACGACGTTATGGACAGTTAGATGGGTTTGACCGCGACCCGGTTCCTATTGTTGGTTGCCGGGGGAAATGCGATATGGGCAAAGTCGGGCATCGGCGTTGCCGCCGCCGCCGCCGCCGCCGCCACCGCGACCGCCTCCGCTTCCTGAACGACTTTGATCATCCATCTGTGACCGTGTTGGCAAAGGAATGCATGCAGCGCGTTCCTGCCCGCGTTCTTCGCTGCCGTTTACGATTGTGTTGGCCGCGCCGCGTGAGTTCGGCGCTGTTTGTGTCTCGGTCTAATTGGGCGCCGCAGACGGTGAGGCAAGGTGTGCTTCCCCGCCCCCCCCCTCCCCTTTTGCATTTGCAATTCGATTGCGAAGCGCCGCCAGCGGTAAAGGACGCATGCTGCGACGCGAAGAAGACGGAGGGGGCGCCCGCCGAGTCGGGGGTAGGCAGCCCGCGCCACGCAGCCACGCAGCCCGCACCGCGTGGCGTGAGCAGTGTTGCCAGTCGCCGGACTGAAATACCCTCTACGCACCGAAAGGGGTGCCAACCTCGGTCCTCCCGGGCCACCTCTCAACTGCAGTAAAAAAACTGCATTGGCATGTGATGCATCGTTTTGGCCTTCTGGTGTGGCAACACTGCGCGAGGGCGTGGGCCCGTGCGGCCGGCTGCGGCCAGGTACAGCGTCCGCCTGGGGCACTGGGAGAGAACCTCTGGCCGGCAGCCAAGTGGACCACACCTTTGGTGGCGTGCTGCAGGGCGCTGCAGAGCGCTCGTCTCTCTCTCGCACTCCCAGGCGTGCTACATGCGCGCGAGCGAGACAGAGGTGCAGGCCGCGAGATGTCGCGGGCACGTCCCTGCCGCTGGCTGCAGTGTGCTGGCAGCCTCGCGTCGCCTCGCGTCGCCTCGCGTCCTCGCGGTGACAAAGCAAGACCTCCTCCACGTCACGGCGCGCGTCCTTCCCTTCCATTGTTTCTCTTCTCCGTCTCGCCCTTTTTATTTTCCCATTCATTCGTTACCTTTGTGGCCGCGCGGCGCGCAGAACAAAACAAGACACACTTAAACTTTCATTCCGGCCGGGCGCTCTCGCTCCCACTCACACACACGCGCGCGCGCACGCACATACATGGCCCGGGCGGGGGCGGCAAGAGCTGGGAGGCAGAGATGTGTGGAAAGAGCAAAGAATAGGGCTGGGGAGAAAGAGAGAGGGCAGCGGAGTGGGAGGGAGAGAGAGCGCACCGCCGTGGAGGAGGGAGAGAAACATGTGGTAGACCCGATATGAGCAAAGTTTCCACGCGGCGCACACGTGCCCGCCGGCCCGCCCCGCCCCGCCCCGCGATACAGTGGCCTGGAATACTGGGCAGTAAATCCTGCTCTAGGTTCATACCTGGCCGGCCTGGCCGATTGCAATTCATTATTTGGGCCGGCGGGGCGAGGCGGGGCGAGGCGGGGTGCACAGTGTGGTTACCGAGCATATCGGATTCCGATGCCGGCCAGCGCGTATAAGACAGCGGGGCGGGGACTTTTCCGTGTCGTCGGATTTATTGGACGACGGCTTCGTTCCAGTGCCGCCTAATGCATGACTAATCCAATCCGGACACTCCGTCGTCGCGGACCTCGCCAGCGCCGCGGCAAAGACACTGCCCGCGTTTCAGCGCGACGCCACACTGCAATGCTCCCGACTGCTCCCGAAAACAAAAATGAAAGGACCGCCGGTGGATTCGAACCCGGGCGCTGGGCGCCGCCACGCCGCGACCAAGTCTATAGAGCGTGAGATTTATCGCTGGCGTCACATCAGAGGCTGCATTGTGGCAGAG
Organism: Thrips palmi; assembly: GCF_012932325.1. Classification (NCBI taxonomy): domain Eukaryota; kingdom Metazoa; phylum Arthropoda; class Insecta; order Thysanoptera; family Thripidae; genus Thrips; species Thrips palmi. The sequence goes on from NW_023144635.1 coordinate 9,360,339, forward strand.
CGGCGCGAGCGGCGCGAGCGCGGCCACACCAACAACAAGCGGGCCAGGGCCAGCACAGCCAGCACAGCCAGCACAGCCACTGCAAGCGGCAAGCGGCAGCAAGCGACAGCCCCTCAGCTGTTGTTCCGTCCGTGGTCAGTTGCACTCGACCGGGCGGGGCGGGGCGGGGGAGGCGAGGCACCACTTCACTGCTGTATCCTCCATGGCGGCACAAATTTATTAAACGAGTATGCCATGTTGGCGGTTATTTATGCCCTCGAAAAAGGAGGGGGCGCCGGGCCGGGATTCGAACTCGCGACTCCTGACTCTGAAGGGCGGAGGCGGCGGAGTGCGTCGATGGCGGTGTGCGACTCCGCCGAGGCAGGACTGGTAGGACTGTCGGCGGTGACAGCCCCGCGAACTGGAACCTGGAACTCACACACGAGAATAATAACACGAAAACTTAGCGCGCGGCGCCGGCGCGGCAGCGCGGCAGCAAACAATACGGGAACTTGGGCGGCGCGGCCGAGGCGCGGCGGTGACGACTGTGTTCATACTGCCGCCTCGCCCTGTCGTCGCCCTGTCTCTCTCGCTCTCGTGAGTGCGTGCGCGCATACCGTAGGTGTGCGATAGAGACAGAGCGGTGGAGCCATCCTTCGGGATGAGGGGCTGCTTTGCGTGGAGGAAGTTCGGGAAGCCCGGACAGGGGGGCCGCGTTGCCGACGACGCCCCCAGCAGTCGTCCATCGGCCGGCCGGCCGAGCGTCGCGATCCGTCGCTCTGTCTCTGTCGCACTCATGGGGCGTGCGGTCGGGGTGCGAGAGGGACGGACGGACGTCGCTCGGCTGAAGTGGGTTCACTCTAAATGTGGGGTCCGCTGGCGCCTTTTTCGCCGCTCCACTTTTTTGGGGCCAAAGTCGCCAAACGGGCACCGCGCCTAGTCCGGGGGGGGCCCATTGGCCTCCTTCCCCATGGGCCAGCGCGTAAAGGGAAAATCCCCCTCTACCTTGTGCCCGGGCTAAAATCTTGCATGCTTACCCGGGGGAAGGGCCTTATGCTGAATACCCCCGATGGGGGAAAAGGGCCCGAAAAGGGGGAATTTTAAAAATGGGGCAGCGACAAAGGACCCATTTCGGGCACCCCTTTTGATGGGTGGGCCGCCCTTTGGTCGCGGGGGATGCCTCGCTGCCCGACGCTGCCCGACCCTTGGCGACCGCAACGTCGGGCCAGGGCAGCCCCGGCTGCAGGCCGGCCCGCCCTTTAGATATGCCAGCGGGGTGCTCCCCGCATTCCTGCCCTCCTCGTCCTCCATGCCGCCATCCTGGCCGAAGGCTTGGTCCCCACTGCCGCCGCCTCCCCCGGCGCAGCGCTGCGGTCGGGAGGCGGATTCGCAGCGTATCAGCAGACTGAGTCGTTTCCGCCGCCCTGTCTCGCTCGCACCGACGCGCGACGCCCCACGAGTGCGAGAGAGACAGAGCGACGAAACGCCTTTCGGAATCAGACTGCAGAATCCCAATGACGCCCCGCCGGCTTTGATGCGCCGGTAAAAAGAATTGTCAATGCCTCCCTCCACCACCGTGCTGCCTCTCCGTCTCTCTCGCACCCCTAGGAAGCCCCATGAGTGCGACAGAGCGACGACGGCAGTGTTTGGAACCAAATAGGAAGAGAGAGAGAGAGAGAGAGAGAGAGAGAGAGAGAGAGAGAGAGAGAGAGAGAAGGGGCGACAAAGCCTCGCGGTCGCATCGAGACCTCCCCCGGGACGCACCGCGGCCGCGCCGTGTCCCGGGCTATAGCTAGAAAATTTTGCCCCATAAATCTCGTTTATTACAAACGAAACGGATTCTTAAATCCTTGCCAGAGCCCGCGGCTGGCCTGGCCGTGCCCTGGCCTGGCCGGCCCTTTCTGCCCTTGACGCGAAAGCAGCGAAAGCAGCGAAAGCAGGACTGACTGGCCGCGGCGTTCCGTTATTGGCTATCCCGCTGCACCGCACGCCGCGGCACTTTATTTCTCCCTCCAGGTGGAATGTCTCTCTCTCTCTCTCTCTCTCTCTCTCTCTCTCTCTCTCTCTCTCTCTCTCTCTCTCTCTCTCTCTCTCTCTCTCTCTCTCTCTCTCTCTCTCTCTCTCTCTCTCTCTCTCTCTCTCTCTCTCTCTTTCCGAACCAAACCAGGCTGGTTGTTGTTCTGCCGTCCAACAGGATCGATACAGTTATTTTTTTATTTGTTGGCTTGTTTTGTTCCGTTTTCTGTCACCTGCAACTAAGAAGCCAAGGTCAGTGATTTTCCTGTGCTGTCCTTTTGAACCCATTATTTTGCACAGCGGAATGTCTATCTCACGAGGAAATTCGCCTACACTGGTAAAACAAAGGCATAAAAATTACGCCCTTTAGGGCATAAATACTCTTTTACGCCCTTGCAAGGGCATAAATCGTTTTATGCCCTTGGGAAGGGCATAAATGGTATAGGAATTTCAAGCAAAATTTTAATGCCCTTCCCAAAGGCATTAACGATTTATGCCCTTTAAGGGCGTAAATCGTTTACGCCCTTAAAGGGCATAATTTTTATGCCTTTGTTTCACCAGTGTACACTGCCTCCGTAGACTTTGCATGGTGCGGCCGTACCTCAAATATTCACGATGGTTCAGATTTGTTATCTGGCAACAACCCTGGAAAAAAGGGGGGGCTTGGTTCTGTAAACAAACAAGGAGAAGTGAAGTAGAATGACAAAAGAACGAAATGGATTCTGCGGCAGTGGATGGTCGGCGGATGGCCAATCGCTTTCCTGGGACCTCGACGCGGCCTCCCGCCCATCAGATGCCAATATTCTCTCTTTGACTCCGCGCCCCGCGGGCCCCACCAAGGTCCCCACCGGGGCCCCCCGGTCCCCACCCCGCCGCTCTGGGTCGCGCCCGATGCTGCCACACTATTTGACAATTTCGTGAAACTGTTTCCGCCCCTCAGGAGCCGGTCTCTAAGAGAGTCACGTCAATCATCACCCGTAATTTTCATTGGAAAAAATCGACTCCTGGTGGGAGTTGAAGACTAGTCTTGAAGGTTCCTGCCGAAGCCAATGCGTCTGCAATTGCTGCCAGAGGTCAGGCACACTGGTCAGGCACGCTGTGGTTCTACTCGAAACCGCTTACTTCGGATCCAAATGAAAAGGGACTCGAAGTTTGGTCCACTGTAGACGTGAGTGCCACCGCGCTGTTGCTGGCAGGGATATTGGCCGCGCCGTGTCGCGGGCCGTGATGGGCAGGGCAGGTAGGCAGGCAGACAGGCAGGCAGGCAGGCAGTCCGGTCGGTATGGAGGCTATCAAGCCCTCGGGACCCCGGGACGCGAGCGAACGCCAGCACCGGGTAAATACCAGCACTGGCAGGTGGAGGCAGGCCAGGCGGGTCATGCAGGCTAGCAGCCGCAAGGACAAACGAGACTCGTGTCTGTAGATTGATTTTTGTTTCGTCACTTGACTTGTTTTCAAAGCTGTTGGAAACGCGGCGCTGCAAAGTTCCCCGGCGACGCGCCGCGTTCTGGTTCCGGGCAACACGATTCCGCTCTAACAGCCAGCTCATGCGCCGCCGCATTTAAATTTAGCCGTGCGTCGCGACGCGCGGCGACGCGTCCCGCTGATGTTTCTGCTCAGACTTGCAAAGGGGCGGCGGGGCGCGGCGCGACAACTTTGGCAGTTAGCTTCATTATTCCGTTCCGAATACACGGGGGGCTTTGACAGAGGGCGCGGCGCAGCGCGCGCAGCCTCCAGCAGGCCGAGCGGTGCTTTCGTCGCTCTGTCTCTCTCGCACTCTTGGGGCGTTCCGTGCGGGTGCGAGAGAGACAGAGCGCTGTGGCGTTGGGCGTTCTTCGCGGCGCTGCCGCCCTGCCCTGCGGAATTGACACCCTCGAGCGCGCTCCACTCTGTATCTGCCCCGAACCAGGCGCTCTTCCCACCTGGAGAGTTAATTTGAAGATACTCCCCCCCCCCCCCACCTTCAAGGGCGGCGCCGTGCGCTGCGTTGACTCAGCGGAAGTGTCGACTAGGCCCTGCGAAACTTGGCTGTGCTTGGGCCTGGTCCGGGCCGCAGCCGGGGGGGGGGGGGGGGGGGGGGACAGCGGCAGCAGCCATCGCGGCCTTGCCTTAATAAGAACTCCCGCCTCACTCGCACCCAAACGGCCCGATGGACGGAACAGAGTGCCATGGCCATGGCCTTCATGTCCCTTCGCCGCGCTGCTTCCCCGCTTCGGCTTCGCAGGCTTCCTTCGGTCGTCTCAAGCTACTCAAATCTCAGGTGAGCGGTTGCCGGGCTGCACCAACATTGAAGAGTATACTTCTATACAGATATCGTGAAGTTTCCCCGAAGGTCCTTTGGGCTGTGTCTTCGCGAAAGAATCAGTTCTTCATAGGATTTTCTTCGTTGCATGAGGTAATCCTGTCTTGAGAGAGAAGATACAACAGTCGTCGCTTAGCATCGGACCGATTCCAATCAGAGCATGTGCTGCACTTTCCATTTTCTCTGGGAAATTAAAATTAATATTGATAGCCAGGTGGTTCATCAAGAGCGGCCACCGACTGCACTGCAGGGCACGAAACGAAAAAAGGAGCAGAAATTGCCGGAGTCGGGAGTGAAATTGTGAAGTGGGAGCCGCTGCCGGAGAATCGTTGATAACGTTTACGAGCCTGCAACTCTTTCATCAACAAGAAAGTGATGTCGGCGTGTTGTTGCGGATGCCGGCCGAGCCCCCCCCCCCCCCCCCCCCCCCCCGGCCCCGCTCATTACAGCAATAGGGCGTCTCACAGTTGTGGATGAGGCAATTCAATTCCGGCGTCTGCAGCGGCAGCGAGCCCCCTCCACGCCCTTCCACACCCTTCCCTTCCTGCTCCAGTCCACTTGTCCCCTTATTTTTATCCAGCACTGCTACTCCGAGCCTCTTTTTCTCTTTTCTCTCTGTTATTACCGAAACTTTGGGCGGCGCTCTCTGCCGTCGTTGTACGCAGCGTGTTGCACCGTGTTCCCTCGCCATTATGAGCTTTGCGACGACGCCCCCCTCCCCCCTCATTACCCCTCCCGCCCCGCTCTTTTCGCACTACTGTTTCCACAAAAGTAGCAATCCCGTCTTGTTTCCGCGCCTCAATCTTGTCCAATCAAATCACTTTATCGCAAAGCCGCGCGACGTCCGCCGGAAACACAACAACTAGACAAACTTGCCCAACTTTTTACAGCAGTTAGTCTCCCTCCTCCCCGCTCCCCCTCCCCCCTCCCCCTTCGCCCCGCAGCGTGATTACGACTGTCGAAAGGGAAAGGGAAAGCCGCGGAGGGAATCTGCGAATCCTTTTCCACGTGTTTAGGCGCACAAAGCGCCGGCATTAGCGGAATTATTCAAAACGCTGCCAAAGTGACGAAGTGACGGGCCATTGGCTATTTACATGCTAATTCCTGGCACCTCGCGCGCGGGCCTTGTCTCGCCCGGCATGCCTGGCCCTGGCTAGGGGCCTGGCTAGGGGCCGCCGCCCAAAAACGACCTCGAAAAACGCCCCGGGCCACGCCAGCCCGACGCGCGCCCCATTCAAAAAGGGGTCGGCGGTGACACTGTCAATTCGGTTCATTCAAAAAAAGTTGACCACCGGGGCGTGAATATGGGAACGGTTTGTGGACGAGGCGAAGGACGTTGTGGACCAGCGTCCCAGCGAAGGACGGAGTGGGCGGAGCGCCCGAGGCTGCCTGGAGGCCGCCGCCGCGCACGCCAGCGCGATGGGTTGCCTACCGCGCCTCGCAGGCGCTCTGCTCGACGCCGGCCCGGTCGGCGCAAGCTCCCGAATGGGGTGCAGAGGCGCGCTGAAAGTTTAATTTCTGACGCGACTGCACGTCGTCGCGTCGCGAGCCTGGCCGGGCGCCTTGCTGCGCCGAAACGTGGACCTGCCTGGCAGTGCGTGGAGCCCGACGACCTGTCCGTCCGTCTCTGTGTCTGTCTGTCTGTCTGTCTGTCCGTCTGTCTGTCTGTCTGTCCGTCCGTCTGTCTGTCTGTCCGTCTGTCTGTCTGCCCGTCTGTCACAAGCCAGAAAACGGCGAAAAGGTGCACGAGGAGAAGATGGTGGCCGCGGCGTCGCGGCGTGCAGCGCGGCAGCAAGGCGCCTTGCGTGACGGCTGGCTGACGGCGGAGTCGCCGCCGGGACGTGGCTCCGTGTGCGGGCGGTGCGGGCCGAGAGGCCGAGGGGCCGAGACGGCGACGGTGTGACCTCCGGGAAGAGCCTTCCCTGCAGCAGCCAGGCGGGGCGGGGCGGGGCGGGGCGGGGCGTCCCCGTGACACATTGTCGGCCCCCTCAAGTAGTATCTGGAGCAATATCCGGCCGGCGCCGCCCCATACCGCCCGCCACGCCCCAGGTGAAGAGCTCTTTCGTCTTTAATAATGCACATCGACTCTCGCGTCTCTTACCCCACCCCCGCTGCCCCCCGCGGCCCCCGGCCCCCAGCACAGCCTCGCCAGGGCTGCCCCCTCCACCGCCGCCCCCTCGTCCGCCCCGCGTCTTTCACTGTCCGCTCCGAACGGACAATCAAATTTCCGCTTTGGCAAACTTTTTTCAAGTCTAATTCGACGCAAAAGAGGACGCCGGCCGACTACCCCGTCGTTCTCTCTCCCCTTTTTCCCTTTCCTCTCTCTCTCTCTCTCCTTTTACCGCGCTCCGATCCCGCGGCCGATCCCGTGCAGACCGCGAAGTTGCCCAGCTTTTCTTTGAGTTGATTCGATGCGCAGCTTTGGCTGTTGGCAGACGTTGCGGCCCGACGGTGGCTGCCGGAGGGATGCCTCGCTCGCCCCGCCCCGCCCCGCCCCGGCGTCTGGGACGTAACGGGTCTGGACTCCGTGCCCGCGGCCTGCGGGCATCTCACCTGGGGCGGTGGCTGGGCTTGGCCGCGGCGCCGCGCCGAGACTTTGTTCGTTCGGTTTGACTTGGCGACCACCCGCAATCACGAGCAGCCCGGAGTAGTCCTGATGAGACAGCTGGCGGAGAATGGACGGCAGTGCGGGCGCGGGCCGGTCGGGGAAAGGAGGGGGGGGGGCGTCGGATTGATTAGTTCTTCCCGGTTCTTCCCGTAAGGCGTGGAGCGGGGACCCCAGCCCAGACTGCTGCAAGCACTGGCAAGCACCCTCCCTTTCGTCGGTGTCCTGGCTCCGGGATTTTCCGAAGTCACTGCTGTTGTCCGCCTTGGTTGAGCGTGGAGCAGCACCGAAAGGCTCTCGCGATGCGCCGTGGCGCCATGGCCATTTTGTTTCGCGTCCCGGGACGGCCTGCAATCCCGAAAATGACGGCCTTTGACCGCCGCGCGTCCTTTGCCTGGCGCGTCCCTTTGGGGCAGCGCGGCGAAAAAAGAGGACTGAAAAATGATTTTAAAAAATGGAAAAGAGGAGGCTTTGTTTACAATTTAGGGCCCAAAGTGCGCGGCGTGGTGTCACCGCGGTGTCGCGTCCCTTTGGCCCCGCGCGCCCCGCTCGCCAGCTTTGTGTGCCGGGGCGGACGACAAAGGGCATAGGGCACTCATCCTAATGATTGCTGCAGGCGGGACGGCCGCGGCACCGCCAGGCACGCCCAGGGCGTCCAGGGCAGGCCGCCCAACGCACCGACACCTCCACGACGACCACCACGGCGGCGGGGATGAATGCGCCCCACGCATTGACCGACAGAGTGCAGGCAGAGTGGCCCGCCCGGTGGTGGGGCCATTCGGACCGCAATGATCTCTCTCTCTCTCTCTCTCGCTCGCACGGCGAGGGGTGACCCGCCCGATGGGTGCGAGAGAGACACCGCCGGAACGACTCTCGGAATCAGCCCAAAGCGGGGGAGTGGCGGGTAAAAGGAAGCGGTAGAGACTTGCCGGCCGGGTGCCGGGGATGGGAGAAAAAGAGAGAGAGAGAGAGAGAGAGAGAGAGAGAGAGAGAGAGGAGGGAGAAGGAGCAGGGGGGGCGAGTAAGGCGGGTTCACGAGTCGTGGGCGGGCGAGCTGTTCGGCACGTACCAAACGACACGCTGGCGCTGCATCAAAAAACTCGGGGGGGCGCAGGCGGTGCCGTTTGGGTTCCTTTCGCGCTAGGTCGCTGCGTTGCGGTGAAACCCGCCCTGGTTTAGTCTTCGAAACCCCCGTTTGGGGTAATTCTCCCAAACGTCGCCGTAACGGCAAGGACAGGAGTAAAATGGGGCATGCGCCACTGGCTCGGGCGACGCGGACTGCGGGGCCAGCGCGGGCCGCCCTGCGAGTGGGGGTGGGGGTAGGGAAAATTTTACAGGGTGGGGGAGGTTGTGTCGCCGAGCGTGCCTAGCCGCGCCTAGCGTTTCCGCAGCTCTGTCTCCGCAACGCAAAGAAACTCGTGTGCAGGCACGAATTCCGAGCACCTTGCCGTAGCGCAGAGCAGCTCACCGTAACGCAGAGCAGCTCGCCGCAAGCGACTCGTGAACCCGCCTTTAGGCACGTACCAAACGAACACCGCATCATCGCCATGTTTCTTTATCAAAACGACTCGGGGGCGCTGCAGCATGCGGGTCAGGCCGTCGGGGCGCTGCGAGGCGCTGCGAGGCGCTGCGTGGCAGCGGCAAGGCGTCTTCACCAGCTCCACCACCAGCACCACTGGTGAAAAGGTCTTCGAAAGCCCGAGCTTGTCTCATTGGCTGGGATGGCAGAGGCGTTCGTCCATAACGGTCGCCGACAAATAGGCCCAGACGGTCGGACAGACGAAACACGGGCGTCAAAATGGGGCCAGGTCGCTCGGACTGAGATCGGACGAACGACGCGCACCGAGGCGCGCAAGTCAGCTCGTCCGCTCCGTTCCGCCCTGGAGTCCGGGACGGCCCGGGACAGCGAGCAGACGGCCCACAAATCCCACTCGTTGAGCCGATCGGAGCGCGGGGGTGGGGGAAGGGGGAAGGGGGATGTGGGGTTAATAGCCGAGCGGCAGGACGCGCCGCGATCTCTCCTCGCCCTCCTCCAGGGCCTCTTCCAGGGCCTCTTCCAGGGCCTCTCCCAGCCCGGACGTCAATCCCCCCCTCTCCCCCCAGTGCCCGGAGAAAGAGGCTGAAAAATAGCAAACCGCCGTGAACGGGACCTCGGCTGTGTCTACCGTCTGCGCCGCCGTGGCACAGCGCGTGCTGCAGGCGCGGCGGGGCGCCGAAAACACCTCACGTACAATAAATCTATTTCTCCTCCCCCCCTCCCCCCCTCCTTCCTCGCGTCCTCACTCCAAGACATCGCGACGCTGGCGGCCTGGCGGGGCGCGGCGGCGCGGCGGGTGAAGACGGGGGCAGCGATAAGGGTCCAGTAAATCAGGCCAGGGTTCCTTAATTAAGAAGCCATCGCTGTCGGGGGCGCGGCGGGGAGGGGAGGGGAGGGGGATCCGGCCCGGGAGGGGAGGGGGAATGATTCCGCGAATACGATGGCGATCGCCGAGACAGCTGCAGACTGATTCCGAGAGTCGTTCCTGTCGCTGTCTCTCTCGCACTCATGGGGCGTCCCGTGTAGGTGCGAGAGAGACAGAGCGACGACAACGACTCTCGGAATGCGTCTGCAGCTCGACGAGGCGTGCGTGGCTCGGGGGAAGGACACAGGCTCGGCGGGAACACAGCGAAGCATCGCGATGTTTGGCTATCGACCGCCCCGTGGGTGTCGAGGACGGCAAACACCCGCTGGGGTACGCTGCCGCCCCCGCACCTTCCCCGCCCCTTCCCTTCGCCTCTCCGAGGCCGAACAACCGGTGATTATGCCCGCAGTTCAAAATCCCCGACTACAGTGGCGTGGTGCTCCGCCGTGGGCACGCATAGCCTATACACCGTGCCCGTGACCACTAGTGGCTCGCTGCGGCTGTCCTCGGTACACGTTCCCCCCCCCCCTTTTCTCCCCGCGAAACAAAGCTGCTGTTGTCGAGAGCATAAAAAGGTCCGGTGCAGCGCACAACACACTTGCCTCGCGCCGCCACCACACCTGCAGTGAAATGCTTGTTCCGCGGTCAGTGGCCGCGTGGTGGGGCCTGGTGGGGCGGGGCGGGGCGGGGCGGGGCCAACGTGTTTCGCTCCGGCATTCGCGGCATTTACACGGCAAGAGCGCGGCAGAGCCATCCTCGTTTTTCGCCCCTCGCGCATCAGTACGAGACATCCTCTCTTGGTCGGCGTCGGCGTACTTTGCGGCGTTCCCCAGGCACGCAGCTTACAGTGCAGCTCACACAGAACGGCCACGACTTTTCCGCGTGCAAGCTGAGTGCAGTGGAAGGGCCGGCCGCCTTTTTGTGGGGTTCCTGGGTGCAATTTGCCCGGGAATGTTTCACAAGTACCGAACGTCGTCACGACCGTGGTGGCCGCGGTCACAGTCGCGGTCTCGGCAGCCCGGAGCCCGTTCCGGGTTACGGGTCGCTGGCAGTGCCGCGCAGTCGCCGCGCCATCTTAAAAGCGAGGGAACGCCGAAGCGAGACAAAGTGCGGACTTCGTTACGTCGAAGGCGGCAGGAGCCGGTGCACTGCGAGCGACTCCGAAGAGTCTGTCTCTCTCCCACTCGTGCGGCACGCCGCCGTGAGTGCGACGGAGACAGAGCGACGAAGCGACTGCGGCCGAGAGTGCAGCACCTTTTCGCGCCTTCCCGCGCCCTGACTACTCCATTCCGGGCGAAAAGATGAAGCGGGCGCGCTGGCCGGCCGCGCTCGGCCGCGCTGCGAGCCGCCTGTAAATTATGTACCACTGCCGGCCGAGCGCGCTGCTCGTTCATTTATTTTTCCTTTTGAACTACTGGCCTGGAGCCTGGACTCGCCTGGACTCGCACAGTGGGCCAGAAGACCGGTGGAGGCGGCCAAAACTCTGGACGCGTTTTTAGCTCCAGAGTCACTAAACAGGCCTCGAACCGAACGTGTGACCCCACAAATGGATTCCTCGTTCGGAGAGCAATCCATTGGTGGGGTCACACGTTCGGTTCTAGTCCCATTTAGCGACGCTGCGGCCCAAAACGCGTCTAGAGTTTTGGCCGCCTCCACTGGTCTTCTGGCCCACTGTGACTCGCCTGGACTCGAGCCGTGGGGGGGGGGGGGGGTGCACCCTGGCCGTGGCCCTGGCGCACGATACCTCGGCCCGGGGGCTGATTCCCGTCGCTTTCGTCGCTCTGTCTCTCTCGCACTCGTCGTCCGTGCCGTGAGGGTGCGAGAGAGACGGAGCCTGCAGCGCGGGTCGTCGGGCCGCGCGAAGCGTGCGGCCGGGATATTAAGGCATCCTCCTGCGAAATGATCTTCGGAACGTGAGTAATACATGAAGCGAGAAGGCGATGCAGGCCGAGGGGGCCGTGGGCACGCCGGGGGCCGGCGCCCGATACGGCCCGGTCCCACGCACATCCCTTATCCCTGGCGGCACCGAGAAGGCCGTGGGGGCCGTGCCGCGCCATCCCCTGAGTAATGTGCAGATGAAAATCGCCGAGTTTTAAGGCCGCCAGATCCCTAAGCCCCCGCAGGGCCGCAGGGCGGCAGCCTCCCGCCTGCAGCACCTCTCCGCCGAGGCGCTCCACCTGGTGCCCGCCGTCCGGGCCGCGCCGCCCCGCGGCCATCGCCTTGTAAATAACCCAGGCGTGATGAACGCGGTGCCCGACTGGCAGTGCGGGCAGCAGCCGAGTCGCGGCGTCCAGCCAGCGTCCAGCAGTGTGGGCCCACGATAAGCCCGACGTTTAATCCAGCGGACGGCGGCTGGACGGCCACGGCCGCGGCCCCTCTGCGCCGCCTATGCAAATTGGAGGAAGAGATCGGGGAGGCCGGCCATGAGGCCATCAGGCCCATCAGGCCGGGCACGGGCAGTGTGCCGACACGGCCGCCGCATTACCTGGCCCCGTCTGGCTCCGTTCGGCGTTCGTTAAAAAGGCCGTACATGACTTTCGCATCGGCGCCGACGCGGCGCGGCGGCGATGGCGGCGGGGAACACGGCCCTGCACTGCAAGCACGCTAATGGCCCATACCGCCCTCTGACGGGCAGGCTGCAGTGTAGCAGCAACGCCGGCACCGCGGTCACAGGGACTCGAACCCGCGACATTGCCTTTCCGCGGCGCCTGTCCCTGTCTCTGTCTGTCCCGAGGGGAGAGTCAGTCCTAGCGACGCGCGCACTGCCTCACGGCCCGGCCGCCCCGACGCCGGCGAGGTCCTCCAGTGCCCGGCCTCTGGGTCCGGCCTCTGGGCCCGGCCTCGCACGTCGCCGTCGGGCTGTAAATGCCACTCCTCGTGCTTTATGCACGACCCCCGCCGTCGCGCATGACGGTCCTCGGCTCGGCCCCCGGCTCGGTCCCCGAGGGCGGCCGGGGCACGCGACACGCACGCGGCGCGCACGCGACGGGCACGCGAGCGGCCTTGGCCTAGTCACGCCCAGAAGGGCCTCCCAAGCCCTTCCCTCTCATCCGGGCGCCCGTTAGCAGCTCATTTGGAGGGCCCTGTGGCCGAGGCCGAGGCACGCCGAGGTCGGGGGTCACGAGCAGTCGCCTGATTGCCGCCGCCGCTCTCGGCCCTCTGTCTCCCTCGCGCCCTCACGGGCCGTCCCGACGTCGAAACGTGTGCGCGTTAGGACCGCCAGGCCACGCCAGTGTGTGAAACTCCTCGCGTGAAACTTCGGAAGGCCTCTCCGCGGTGTATGCGACCCGAGATCCGACCGCTCGGCTCGGCGGCGCTCCCCGCGCGACGCGGTCGCGCACTCGGCTTACCACGGCTAACGCATTTTTTATGGACGCCCATTTTGTCGCGATTTCCATATGACCATTAATTTTGCCGCTCTTCTTGCTGGCCTCCTCCATGCGCGGGTCGCGGCGCCTCGGCGTGCCTTGGCCGTCGGGGCGGCGGGGTGGGCGTTCTCGGCGCCGGGCCGGGGCTGGTCGACGGCGCCCTCAATTCGAGCCGCGCGTACGCCCGGTCTTGTTGCGGCGCAGACACTGCCGCCGAGACGGCCGAGACGGAGGAGGCTGGGATGAGTTGATTGCTGTGACGTCACCGCGCACGGCACACCGCGGCACGCCGAGCGGCGCCACGCTTCAGCCGCGGGGGGCTTTGGCTTCCTCAGCGAGTTCCTCAGGGGGTCGCGCGCGCGGCGACGGCGTCCCCGCGGCGCGCGGCCCGGAGGTGGGGGAGGCGATTAACGCAGACCGGGAAGCGCGGGCTGGCGCGGGTGCTGCACGGCCTGCCCCAAGCCCCGCCGCAAGCCCTGCCGCCCTGCCCCAAGCCCACCCGCCGCGCGCGCTCAAAATATTCATGGCAGCGCGGGAAGGTTAATAACGAACTATTGCCATAAAAGTAAGCGCTCATTTATAGCGTGGCATGGGGGCCGCGCGAGCAGGCCGGGCAGGCCGAGCGCACCGTGTGAGGCCGCGTGATGTGCCCCGCGCTGCGCGCTGCGCGGGGGGAATCGCTTTTCAAATAACTCTTGGGCAGGATCGGTGGGGGCGGAGCGGGGCCGAGGCCGCGGCTGCCAGCTTTTAGGTCGCGCACCCATTTTCGGGGTCCTGGTGAGAGTCCGTGTGCGTGGGTGAGTGGGACACACTTAGTCCCTCTCGGTGTACGGCTCCAAGGACTTCGCCCAATCCATCACGAGCGAGGCATTGCTCCCCTTTGAATCTTACATCGAGCAGAAGCGAGCTTTGACAGAATGAAAGAGTGTTGTCTTCTCGGACGACAGGGCGATTCCACGCAGGTTCAAATCCATCTGAAACCCAAATCCACTCCGAAGCGTCTCTCTGGCTTTGATGGCACTTTATTCATTCATTCATTCATTCCCTTGACATCGCCCCGGACTAGGCCGCTGCCGTGCCCCGCCCGCCTCGCCGCGCCCCGCCACGCCCCGCCAGCACGACGGGCTATGAATAATTCGCCCAGATATTCGATCGGCGCGAAATAAAAGGGGTTTTCGGCCGGAGAGGTGACCGGGAAGAGCTTCGGGTGGCGCTATCATCTGGCGCGTCATCCACCCGCAAAGGACGATGGCGCGCCCCCAAGGGCCGACGGGGCGGCGGGGCGGCGGGCGCAGGAACCGCGGCCCTCCGGTGCCCTTCCAAGGCCCCACGCCCTTCAGGCCCGCGCGCCCTTCAGCCTTGGGGCCGCCCTTCGCTAACACTCTTTTTACACGGCGCGCGTGATCCGGACCGTCCGCCTGGCTACGCCTGGCTAGCGCTGCCGGGCGCCGCCGGGCCGAGCCACGTCCACGTCGCGGGGCGGGGCTTTTCAAAGCGCCCGCCAGATTGCACGCGCGAGACGCAAGGGCCGCGAGGCCGGGGTGCCTACGCCAGAAAGGGCAAAAAAATGGCACAAAAGAACTAGAAAGGCCCGGGGCCGCCACGCCGCCGTGGCCACGCCGCCGCGGAGGGCGGCCAGGCTCGCCAAGGACGCCAAGGGCGGCGGATGGCCGCGGGCAGCGAGGTGCACGGAGCAGGCGGAGCAGGGAGGACGCCCGGCGCTGCGAAGTCGCCGTCGCCGTCGCCCGAGCCGCGGCCGCGGCCAGAACGGCGCCCAAAAGCGGTCATTTCCGCTTCCGCCGGGCCGTTTCTGGCCGTTTCCGCGTCGGCGTGCTGCCCGCCGAGGCGGGGCGGGGCGGGGCGGCCAGCACTCGGACTGCCGAGCCGTTGCTTTTTATTAGACGCGCCAAAGATTACCGTCGGTGCGTGGCCACGCCGTGGCGGAGGCGAAGCGGCAAGGGGGCGGCCCGCCCGACCGGGCCGGGGCAGCATGTGGTTACCATGTCTTCCTTAGTCCGCGCTCCAAACAGCCGGCCCGGCCTCTGCGGGGGCCCGGGGGCGCTCCCTCCCGGCCGTCCAGCCGTTCCAGAGAGCGCGTTTCTTCGCCAACTAGGCCGTCATCGCCACGGCCTGTCAGTGAAAGGCAGCCAGAACAACAAGGCCCTGCCTCGGGGCGACGCGCGGACGCACGCAGCGCAGACGGTGATGATTATTACCGTTGTTACGCAACTATTATTTTTTCCGCTCGCTTTCAGATCTCCCCCTTTTTTGCCTGTGCGTTATCCGAAGGCAGGGATGCTGGGCCATGCTGTGCCATGCTGTGCCATGCTATGTGCCATGCTGTGCTGTGCGCTCCGTCACGCGGCTGTCTATTTTTGGCGCGTGTTTATCCTGCCGGCTCGCCTTACTAATTAATTAAATGCCCCCTTTTCCCCTCTCTCTCTCTCTCTCTCTCTCTCTCTCTCTCTCTCTCTCTCTCTCTCTCTCTCTCTCTCTCTCTCTCTCTCTCTCCCTCTCCCCTTCCCTCCCTTCCCCTCCGCTGCCGCCTGAGAGGCCCGCTGGAAATGTGACGGCCGGGTCCACTTCGTCCACTCATGGCACATTTATGCGCGTTTATGCCCACCCACCCAGTTGCTTCAAAAGCAGGGCCGCGCCCTGACCTGCCGGCCTGCCTAGCCGCCCTGCTGACCTCGGACCCACCACGGCCACGCCACGGGCAGGCCGTTGTCATGGCGACTCACTTTTGGACCATTATTTGCCCTTGCCGGTTTTTTCTCAATCCCCCCCTCTCTCTCTCTATCCCACTTCCATTTTTGTCGGCAGTGCTGGAAGTAATGGCAGCCGCTGTAACGGCCAATACGGCGTTAGTACGCGGCCCAGCGGGCCCAGCCCTGTCAGCCCGGCGCCGTGGCCAAGAACGCGCGGGGCCGCAGAGCGCAGGCCGGGGCAGCGCCTCCGCGACCTCGGTTCAGGCGAGGACGATTACCGTGAGGGAGTTCCGAAAACAGACGCGGCCCGATAGCCACACCGTTATCATTTTTTTTTTTCAGCATAAAGTGGCTGGAGAAATTATAGCGACAGAAACAAACACGCGGTGTGGCCGCCGTACCAAGTTGAACATCCACAGCCAGGGCGGCAGGGCGGCGGGGTCGTGCAGGAAAAACGTTGCCCTCACACACACACGGCGTCGGCGGCCTTGTGTGTGAGTGCGCGTGCGTGCTCTCCCTGTAGACGGACACGCGCCACGCCAGGGGAGGGGGAGGGGGAGGGGGAAAGAAAAGAGCACCGGAGAAACAACACAGTGGCGGCGCTGTACGTGGAAGCCGTAAAGTTTATTCCCCCGCCTGCGAAAAATTAGCCGCGTTTCGCGTTTCCCCGGGCGGAGCGCCTCTCTGGCACCCAGACGGGACGCCCCGTGAGTGCGAGAGAGACAGAAACGGAAATCAGTCTCTGCAGCCCGGCCCAGCCGGCACGGCCGCGGGCCGCATGCCCTTACTTGTTCACACGCGCAAAGTGAGGCAAAGAGCGCCGAGAGCGACCCCCCCCCCTTCCTCTTCCCCTCCGCCGCCGTTTTCAAGAAAACTTTAAGAGACACGGAGTCGTTTTCGACACATGCGAGAGGGCGGTAACGGGCGCGCTGTGCCTTCTGGCAGGCGGAGGAGGACGCACGCGTCCGCACGCGTCGCGCAGGGGCGCCGCGCGTGTGTGCGTGCGTGTGTGTTTGGAGACGGCAAAGTTGTGAGGGGTGGGGGGCTAACGTGCGTAATCTCGTGTATGTTGTGCCTGTAATTCATAACGGGGCGTTGACGTGAGGGGGAGAGGTGGGGCGCGGGATTAAACCAGAATATCGGCCGCCGTGGCCACCGTGCCGCCGTGGTCGCCGCCGCCCGCCGCCTCCTGCGTGTGGGACCGGCCGCCGCGGCCGCCCGCCAACGGGAGGGTAGGCAACGCGTCTTACTGCGCTGTATCTCTCGCCGGGCGGCTGCATTTCCACCCCTCTCTGCGGGCCAGCTGTTCGTGGTGCCGTGCAGGCCCCCCCCCCCCTTCCCCCACCTTTCTCTCTCTCTCGCTCTCTCCCTGTGCCACGCCTCAACGGTCGCAAAATGGCCTCTCGCAACCCCATATTTGGCGGGGCCACCCCCTTCCTGGGAATCTGATTGCTTCTTCTCCGTGCCCCTCGGTGCCCCTCCGCCCCGTCGGCGCCACATATTATTCTCTCTATTGGCTCAAACCCGGGGAAAATATCCCGCGAAGCAAAAAGCGCAACAACACTAAAGCTTTTTGGCAGCCGTGTCGCTCAGCCAATTTGGCGGTCGGGCAACAACTGCGGCGATGGGCGTTTTGCCGTGCCGCGCCGAGGCTGCCGGCCTTTTGCGAGGAAACGAGACTTTGCCCGTGTTTTGTTTCGACATTATTTTTTTTCCCCCGTTCCGGTTCCAAGAGAGTGTGCGGCAAGGGTCGGGGTGGGTGGGGCGTAGGCCGTGCAGGTCGTTGTGTTGGCGGGCAGGACCGTGCTCTGTTGGACCATGCCGGACCATGCTGGACCCTGGCACCGCCGCGCACTGCCGGGCCATGGCCGGGCACAACCCATACACGATACCGTATCTGTGTGACGCCTGACTTCACCGCTGCGGGCCATTCTGTGTGGACAGCGGGGCAGCCGGAGCGAAAAGCAGAGAGGGGGGGAGAGGGTCCGACCGGGCGGCCGGGCCCTGGGCAGTGGGCCGGGCAGGGGGCAGACACACGCACAAATAAGCAGATCGGCAAACGCCACCCATGCCCCGTCCTCGTGCGTCCTCGGCGTCCAGTCGCATTTTCGCATGGCAGCACTCCACTCCCCGACCACGTGACCGCGACGCGCCGCGACGGGACACGCGGCTTTGCTTTGCACGGCCCGGACGTGGCCGCGCGGTGGCCAGTGGCGCCGGGGGCGGGGGCGGGGGCGGACCGCCCCGGCAGGCCCCGGCCCGTCCCGTGGGGTCAGTCCGGCTGACGCGTCCCCGCTGACGTCCCCGCCGGCCTCGGGGCCTTGCTAGTGCTGGCAGCGCTGGCAGCGCTGGCCAGCTCCAAGGACCCCTTGACTCTGCCGACTCTGGCCGGCCTTGGCGCGGGGCTCAGTGCGTATTCACTTTACACCCTCGGGGACCTCGCGGCGCGCGGCGGACGTCGCAGTTCGGGGGTGGAAGATGACGCACTCCCTCCGAGGACTTGTCGTGGCTCTCTCTCTCTCTCTCTCTCTCTCTCGACAACAGTCTCCAAGGACGAGCCGAGGTCGTTGCTGTGCTCCCGGACAGTGAGGCAACGGGTTCCGTTTTAAAGTGCCGCCGTCGTTGGCCATCGGTCCCCGTCGGTACCTCCGCGACGGCCAAGCGACCGGGCCGCGGCGGGGGTGAGCGGCGAAAGGCGAGCGCGATCAGACAAACCAGTCGTCTCGCTTCTGGCTGGCCCGGCCCCGGCCCGGCCCGAATCCTATGATCCATCAATCTCTCCTCTCCTCTCCGCCTCTTCCTTCACTCTGCCCCTGCCTCGCCCCGCCTCCGCCAATTTCCGTTCCTTCCTCATCCACTTTCGATTTGAAGCCCTGTGCTCTGCGCCTCGCCCCGGTCGCCCGGCCTGGCTGGCTGCCGGGCTTGGGCCGCGCGACGGGCTCGCACGGCGGGTAGCCGACCTCCAAGGTCTTCGCTTGGCGGCAGTTTCGCGCCAAAGAGTCGGCGGCGCCAGCCTAGCCGACCAGCCAGCCACGCCGCAGCCGCCCCGCCTCGCACCGCAACACCCACGCCAACACCGCGCCGTGCCGAGCCGCGCCATTCATCAACACTTTGGCTGACCCTCCATTACCCCGTGATTTCTTTGCTCCCTGCGGGGCCCTGGCAGGAAGGGGGGGGGGGCTTCCTTCCTGCGGCCTATGCAGCAGTCCCAGCACAGCACTGCTCGCGCCGCGTTGCTCTTTTTTCGTGCAGTTGTCGATCTGCCCGGCCCAGACGCCTCGGCGTGCCCCCCCCCCCTCCCCCTTCCCCTCCCCCTCGCAGGACCCGGGGCGGGGCCGCCCGGGGCCGCTTTGCAACGCAAACAGCGTTTTCAGGGAATTACAGGAGGACGCCGATTGACCGGAGACAAAGTGGCACCTCGGCGTCGACGTCCCCGGACTGCGTCAAGAGGCCCGACGCTCGGTCTCTCTCTTTCCCGCGCCGTCGCGCCACGCCCCCTGAGGGCGAGCGAGACACCCTTCCGGAGCCATCCCGGTGGGCTGCCAGGGAGGGGGTATTAGTCACGGCGCGGGCGGTGGTAGCACAACAGGATGGAAGCAGAGCAGCGGAGCGTCACGGGTAGAGGCTTTACAGCCGTCGCTCTGTCTCTCTCGCACCCCGGAGGCACACCCCGTGAGTGCGACTGGGACAGAGCGATGACGGCGCAACTCCTCGTGATCAGTGTACAGGTACACACTGACGGCTGCGGGCGGTCTGGCCCACATCCCGCCAAACACCGTGAGAATACGCGAGACCACGCGAGACTTCACAAGAGGCCTTTGCGAAAGGCCTTCGCGCGAGGCCTTCAGTCAAAATTTTCGGCCGATTCACGGGCAGCAGGTGAATTTTGGCCAGGTCGGACTAAAGAAGATCGGACAAACGATACACATCCAAATCGAACACCGCGGCGAACAGTGCTCTGCCAAAGGCAGCGCACACTCTCTCGATGCACGAAAAGGTTTGCCCCACCAGTAGGCAACACTGACCGAGACCCTGGCCGACCAGTTGGCGACAGGCCCACGTAGTGCCCCACGCACGCGGCCCTGCTCCGCCGTTCGCTCTCCATTGCGCCATTCTCTGAGCGGCAGCGCGGCGCAGTCCGCCTCCTTAGTATGTGTCGCGCAGCACACTGCCGACGGGACGCTGCTGCAGGTGCAGGCGGCGGGGGCGGCGGAGGGGCCACAGGGCCCCACGTGGGGCGTGTGGGTCGGGGGGCAGCACCCTGCCTGGCGTTCATACGGGATTCCAATATCGCGCCCTTGTCGCCCAAGCTGCGCTATTTGCCCTGCCTGCCCCCTGGTTCCCCCGGTTCTCCCCGGTCCCCCCTGGCTTCCCCCCCCCCTTCCCCCAGGCCACGCCGGGGGCGCACGAAGCAGAAGCAGCGCAGCCAGCAGCCGCCCCGCGGCGATACCGCTGCTTTACGAACCCGGCACAACAAGTACCGGTGGCTGCGTAGCGCGGCAGCCCAGCAGCAGCAGCAGGGCGTCGTGCAGGACCGCCTAACGAGGAAGCCGCTGCTCTCCACGGCGTGCTGCGTGCTGCACCCGGTATCTCATTTACTGCCCTCCAATCTACCGCCTGGCGCATTTACCTCTGCTGAAAGGAAAAGCAACAAAACCTCGCAAACAGCAACCAAAGAGAGAGAGAGAGTGCATTCGTCCGCTGCAGAGCTTTTTGTCGTTCGTTCTTTTTGTCCATTTTTTTTCTGTTCCTCTTCTTTCTCCGGGCCTTGTCGTCACGAACGGAACGGAAAAGGCATTGGGAAGCATTCATTGGGACTTCCGGCGAGGCCTGCTCAGTCAGCAACAGGGCCGACCGTTGGTACCCCTGCCGTGCCGTGCCGTGCCGTGCCGTGCCGTGCCGTGCCGCGGCCTGAACGTTGCATCCATCAGCGGGCACTGTTGCAAACGTTGAATCAAGTCGGCGGACGTACTTCACTGATTCACATAGAGCATGGCTCTGTCCGTTTTCCTCAAATCTAAGCAACCCAACATCGGGCTGTCTGCTAAAATTCAAAAATGGCCTAAAATCAAAAGTTTATTTGTACGCTTTGGACGGCGGCGAGGCGATGTGGGTCAGCACGGCGAGCGAACGTGGAGGCGAGGCACTGCCAGGGCACTGCCAGGGCAGTGCACGGCCCGTCATGCGCCTGGGTGTGGCGCGGGGCTGTCCATTAACCAGGAGGCTGATTCCGAGCCACCGCACCGTCGCTCTGTCTCTCTCGCACTCACGGAGCGTCCCGTACGAAGTGCGAGGGAGACAGAGCGACGCGGCGCGCCGTTCCGGGAAGCAGCCTGCGGCGTGGCTGTCGTGTGTGGCGCCGCGGAACAAGTACAAGTCGAGCGGTCGGCTAAAACTCCTCGGCGAGCGGCGGGGGGCGGCGGGGGCGGCGGGGGCGGGGGGGCGGGGGCGGCGGCGAGCCACGATGCACTTGGCGGAGATGCATTAACAATGGCCTGGCCGGCGAGTTGCCGCGATGCGTTGCCGCTCCACTATTCAGGCCAGTAAGTGATGGCGGGCGTGGGGCAGTTGGCGAGGCCATCGGCCAATCCGGGCGGAATGCGCAACGCGGCGCCACGCGCGTGCATTATGCACAGTGCACTGCAGAAACGAAGCAGACGAATGCGACTCGTTGGCGGGATTCGTCCAACGAGGGAAAGAGTGGCGGCCACGTTTGCGGCGCGACCCAAGCAAGGCTAAGCCGGCCGTTGGATCGGAGCGTCGGCAGCGTCGGCGTCGGGCCGCCTCCCCGTTGTGCCCGTCGTCCGTGCCTGGCTGGTTGCTCATATTTGGTCCCTTGCTCCTCGCTCGGTCCAAGCGAGGGAGGGGACATAAAATCGTGGCGCTGCGCGCTGCCGCCGGGCTGCGCTCAGCTCGACGTCGTCCCAGCGTCGTCTTCCCGGCGTCCATCCCACGCGGTGATGGTCTCGGATCGGGAACGGGGCCCAAACGGGGCCACGGAGGGGAAAGTAGGCGGCAGGGTGCCCCTGGCAGCCCCTGGCAGCCCCCGGCAGCCCCCGGCAGCCCCCGGCAGCCCCCGGCAGCCTCTGGCAGCCTCTGGCCGTCAGTGGGATGAAATGAGTTTGATCGGTGTCACGGAACGGAAACAGCTTCGGAGGGGGCTAAAGGGGTGGCGTGGGGGTGCATCATGGCGGACTAGATGACGGCCGGGCGGGGCGGGGCGGGGCGGCCCCCTCATCCGTTTGGACCCGAAATGAGCCAGACACCGGTCTGGGAATGTGCCCTGCCCCGTCCGCGCCGGCCCGCCTCGCCCGCCGCCGTGCCCCTCCTGGACGACTCTGCGGGAAAGAACAGCACTGGAAGGATGTTTTCGACTTGTCACGACGGCAGTGACGGCAGTGACGGCAGTGACGGCAGGCCGACGGCGGGCAGGGAGGAGGGGAGGCGCCGCGTGCTCCAGCTGCAACTCGCCCGTTTTGTTTGACTTTTGTTTTTGTTTTACTCGCCTTGCACCGCCACCCCCGGGGCCGTGGAGGCCGTGGGGGGCACGCCGCTGCTCTCGTCGGAGGCGGCCAGGGTCACCAAGGACACACGACGAGGACAAGGCTCGGGGAAACACGGAGGGAGGGGGCAGGCTTTTCAAAGGATTTTACGAAAGGCTGCGGTCATGCCGGCCGTCTGCTGAGAGGGCAGGTCCCCCGCCACTACAGCGAGGGGAGCGCCGCGATACCGTATCCTCAAGGATCGAGTCCAGGATCGAGTCCAGGATCCCAGGGAGGATAGGGTCAATAGTAAATGGTATCCCGCTATCAAGCAGAGCGAGCTGAGCGGGGGGCGGGGCGGGGCGGGGCGGGGCGGTTCGGGGGCAGCGAGACGCGGTCCACTCGGTCACAGGAGAGCGACACCCCTCCCGCCCCAGCCTCTCCCCGCGCTGGCCCGGCCGACCTCGCTCTCCGCAGTTATTTGTTTGCGTTCTGCGGAAAACACCCGCTTTTATCTTTTGTTTATTACTTTTTTATGACTTGAGCTTATTACTCGGACGTATTTTATGGCTCTCCGCGTATGAAAGCTTTGCTACGTTTTAGTGCCTTTATTAATTGTATGGCAGGAAGCCTTATACGGCCGGGCCATCTCAGCCCACTCGCGGCCACGGCCACCCCCCCCGCCCCGCCCCGCCCCGCCCCGCCCCGCCCCCCCACCACCCCCCACCACGCCCAGCCACAAGACGGACAATTTGAGATTCCTCTCGTGAAGGTCGTTTTAACACCCCGAGCGCCCGGCCGGGCCGGCCCCGAGACCGCTGCCCCTTGCCAACGCTACCGCCACAAAATAGAAGCGCTGTATTCAAAGAAAGCCATCCCCCTTCTCAGTTCTGCCAACTTCTCGCGGGTGTTTATCTCCCGCCTTCTTCGAGACGATTGGCTGCACTGGGTGGGAAAATTCTCTGGCTAACGTGCTGGCGTGCTGGCCGTCGCCGGCGGGGACTCCCCGGCAGATTAAGCCACGCGCTAAGTTGGTAGTTGGCGACTCTGGAGCAGGCGGGGAGGGGGAAGGAGGGAGTCAGTTGGCAGTGGCGCCTATGTCCGTGGCGGGTCGCCAGGGCCTTGTGTTTTAGGCGCCGCCGGGCGCCGCCCTCCTACGCGGCGCGACACGCGGCGCGACACGCGAACGCGCACGCCGACGCTCCGGAACGCTGGCGGTGACACAAAGACAAACAGTGCGCAAAAATGTTTTAACACAATATAAACCATAACGTGCTGGATGCGCCGCCGCGCCAGGTCGACACGCTCCTGGCCAAAAAATTGGCACCATTTAGCGCTTGCCGTGGTGGCGACGCGACGCGGCCTCCTGTGCTATGTCTCTTTCTTTTGTTTGGGAAAAATTATAACAAAAATTGCAATTATTATGAGTCACAGCGGGCGGGCGCGAAATGATAATAATTTGTCCGGGCGAGGTTGGGTGGCGCGAGCGCGGCGACGACGCGGTCCTCGATGCGACTCGTTAGCGCGTCACATTTCCGAGGGCGCTGTTCGCAGTTCGCTGTTCGCGCCGCTACAGTGCGCCAGCGGCGTAGTGGGGCTTGTGCGCACTCCAGCCGCCAGCAGCACGGCACCGCGACACAAAAAAAGCGCGTGGCTGCGACTGCCACTTGAACCCGGAACACCGCACGGCCCACACGGGCTAACACGGCGTGCACCTGGACCTCGCAACCCCAACCCCAGCGCCGCGCGGCACGGCACGGCGCGGCAGGCGCGGCACGGCGCGCCACTGCTCGTTGCCGAGGCGTTGGGTCGCCACGCTCTCCGGCGCGACGCCTTTTAGAAAACGTATACAAGTCCTGGACCGGGGCCAACCGCAAATGCGACACGAGGAAACGCCCCGCGCCATGCGGACACGGAAATTTTGACCCCTCTCTCGCTTGCTTCCTCCCTCCCTCGCTGCTTGCGGCTTGCTGTTCGCTGCCTGCTTGACGCGGGATTGTGAAATATCCAGGGCACCGCCGCCAAGCCAGCGCGCTGCTCGCGGCTAACACCACCGCCATCGCGGCCGCGCTGCGAAAATGTAGCGTCTGTCGTTGGTGTGAATGATGGTTCACTTAGGGGCCGGGCGGCCGGGCCAGGCAGGCAGGCAGGCAGTGCCAGGCCTCGCCCTGCTCGCCCTGCTCGCGGCCAACACCCTTCCCGCCCTTTCAGTGCCCCGCCGCCTCGCCTCGCCGCCCGGCGCCCCAAAGTGGCAAATATTTTGTGTTTAGGCGCGCGGGATATTGAGCCGCAGGCCGGCCGCCTCGCTGCCAGCACGGCCAGGCCCGGCCAGCCAGCAGGCCTCCGGGGCCACGACGCCGCTCGCGCCGCGCCGCGCAGTGCCCCAGCCAACGCGGAGCGAACCGGATGCTGCGTGCGAAGCGGCGCGAACCCATTATCAAACCTTTTCTTTTCACCCCTTTTTTTGCCTCTTTTTGTTGCGCTTGTCTCCCGCTCCCTCGGCCGGGCACGGCGCCCGGCGCGCCAATCAGTTGGGCACAACAAGGGACGGCGCACGGCCCACGGCCAAGCCCGGCCGGCCGGCGCCTATCTGATGACCCGCCCCGCCACGCCGGTGTGCGCAGCCACAACACGGCGCGGCGCTGTTTGAAGGGTGGCGGCCCTGATGGCGTCAAAGACACCGGTGGGACCGCCGTCATTGGTGTGTGTGTGTGTGTGGAGAGAGAGAGAGAGAGAGAGAGAGAGAGAGAGAGAGAGAGAGAGAGAGAGAGAGAGAGAGAGAGAGGGAAAAAAGGCCAGAGTGGAGGAATCCCCTCCGGATTACGGGAAACAGCGTTGGGACATGCAGAGCGGATGAAAAGCAATCGCGCGGCGCGAAGAATGATTGGGCGTTCGGAGCGACACGCCGCGGTCTAGTCGGGGCCGTGTCATCGTTGTAAATAATTTCGCGCGGCCGTCACACCGACACACGCGGGGGCACCCCCCCCCCCTTTTTTGCCCCACACCGTGGACCGCAAACCGTGGGGCATGCGCCAGGCCATGCCGCGGGGCCGCGGGGCCGCGCGTACGGCAACATTGGAATCTAAGTCATGCCGGAATGTGTGGCGGTGCGGTGGCGGTGCGGGGCCGGCCCGCCCGCACACATACAGTTGGCCGCAATTCGTTGCCAGCGGATCGCCCTTGCGCGCCCATTCGGCTGAATAAAGTTTTGGAAGAACGTTTATGGACGGCACTCGGACCGCTTCCGCTCCCCCACCCCCTTTTTTCGCATAGCGCTGCCGGAGCCCCCCGCGGGGCCGTGCGGCTGCGGCCCGGGCAGCACTAGCTCGCCTGCCTGCATCGCCGTGCTCCCCGGTGCTCCCCGGCCGCCTGACTCCGAGAGTCATCTTCGTCGCTCTGTCTCTCTCGCACTCATGGGGCGTCCCGTGTGTGTGCGAGAGAGACAGAGCGACGATGACGACTCTCGGAATCAGTCTGCGGTGCCGTCGGCCTCCTTCCGGCGTCCCGGCGGCGTCCCGGCGGCCATTCTGTGCCGCGGCTGCGGGGGGGGGGGGGGGGGGGGCCTCCGGCAGGCCAAAGGTCCCCGTCGTCGCTTCCGGTTCCACTCGCGCCGCGGTGCAGCGGGGACGACGCAGCGCCGCGACCCCAAACGGGGCCATTTCCTGCCGCCGCCGCGGACTCCCCGCGGACCTGTCTCTCTCGCACTCATGGGGCGTCCCGCGTAGGTGTGAGAGAGACAGCGCGACGGGAACGACGACTCTCGGAATCAGTCTGCTGCGTATTCGTGTAGTCCGGCCCGTCGTCGCGCAGGTGCGCACGGCTAATGAGGACGATAAGTGGAAGGGGTAGGGGGTGGGGGGAGATCTCCGTTCACAGGTGAAGTCTCCGCGCACGGAGGAAGCAGGGGGAACCAATGGCAATGGCGTCAAGGGGGAGAGGAGATTTTCGTCAAGACTCTTTGTCCGCCGGCCCTTTAGCTTGCTTGTCTGTCTGTCCGTCGGCCTGCCCGTCCTGTCGCCTGTCCGTCCGTCGCGGTCGGTCGGTCCGCCCGTCTTCCCGGCACGAGGGGTGAGAACTCTGGCCCTGCGTGCAGCTGCGCCGCTGCAGCACAAAAGGGATGTGATGTGCGATACAAGCGCGCTGCCTCGCGCTGCTTGCCACGCCACGGCGGGGCGGCGAGGCGGGGCGCCGAGCCCTCGCTCCTCCTCCCGGCCACTTACCCCGTCCCCGTCTTCGACGCCGCTAGACGCCGCGCCCCTCCGATATGTGAATGCGAACGAGGGGTGCTTTAAAAACGCGCCGCCGTAACAGAGCGGAACGGGAACGCGGTTTCTACATCTCGCCGGCACAGCGCTGTCGGAGGAGGGAGCGAGGCTGCGTGGGTGGAGCGCCGAGCGTCAAGCGCCGAGCGTCAAGCGCCCGCCGAGCGCGGGGTAGGCAACACGCTCCACGCCTCGCCGTGGCGGCGTGCCTTCGGGCGCCTGCCTCGACTCGGCGTAGCGGCGCACAGTGGGCCAGAAGGCCGGTGGATGCGGCCAAAACTCTAGACGCGTTTCGAGCTCCAGAGTCGCTAAACAGGACTTGAATCGAACGTGTGACCCCACCAATCGATAGCTTTCGGAACGAGCAATCCATTAGTGGGGTCACACGTCCGGTACGAGTCTTGACGAGTGACTCGGGAGCTCAAAATGCGTCTGGAGTTTTGGCCGCCTCCACCGGTCTTCTGACCCACTGTGCAGCGCGGGGAGGCGGAACTTGCACTCTTAGCACCTCGACTAAACAAACTGGCGCGCGAAAACAAAACGCAAAGCCTTTGACTCCCGCACACTCTCCCCACAGGAGGAGAAAAAACGGGCACGCCATCGACGCGATGCGCGGATGAGACGGATGCGCTCGAGATTAGAAAGCGTCTGCTGGCGTGTTGTTTGGCGGCAACTTGGAAAAGTGAAACGTGAGGCGAATAATAATGGCAAAAGTAATACGACGCGTATTGGGCGGGGGAGTGGGGAGATTGGGGTCGGTCGCTGTATGCTGTGCAGGGGCGGCGGCGGCGGCGTGGCGGTGCAGGCGGTGGGACAAACTGGAGGTAAAAGCTGAGGTGGCAGACAACGAAGCAGAAATCAGGAGGGACTAGCAACGTGCGCTATCGCGGCGGGGCGGGGCGGCCGGGCGGCCCGGCCACGGCGGCCACGGCCCCACCGAGCCTCGCCTTGTTGGGCTGCACGGGACGACCAATTCTTTTTTATTCACTTCCCCGCCCCTCTTTCCCCTCTCCCCCTCTATGCGACGCCACCTTTCCCCCGCTCTTTTATTTTCACTCTTAGCTTTTCGGGTAAGGGGAATAAACGCAGCGGCAGGTGCTCAGTCTTATATTCTTCCGGAATTTTCGTGCTCATGAGAAATTACTGCGGCACCATTAATTCATAAGGGGAATGAAAGGGGAATAGGAAACAGAGACCTTCCTTTTCCCCGTTTGCTGGAGTTTAGGGAGAGCAGGCGCAAGAGTTTTGACTGACAAGAGACAAGGACTTGACGACAATACACAGACTGACGATTTCAGCGGCAAAGTAGGGAGGAAGAACATCAGTGCCAACATAAAAGACAAAACATGGTGTAAATAAATCATATAATTTCAACACCATTTTACGTTGTTCGTGACCAGCACGGCGCTTTGCTGCAGAAAGGAGAGAGGGACAATGATGGGGTGAGGATGATAGTGCAGGTGCATGACCAGAGCAGCGCAGCGGGTTGTTTCCCTCTCACTCGGTTCGAGTCGGGCTGGCAAGCAGCGCGGCGGCAGCAGCAAGGCAGCAGCAAGGCAGCAGCAAGGCAGCAGCAAGGCAGCAGCAAGGCAGCAGCAAGGCAGCAGCAAGGCAGCAGCAAGGCAGCAGCAAGGCAGCAGCAAGGCAGCAGCAAGGCAGCAGCAAGGCAGCAAAGCGGGAAAAAGCCCCGCGAATCGGCCGAGACTCACGCCACTTCGCCAAGGTATAAGTCCCTCTTGCCGTCGCCCGCGCCCCTCACCGTCGATCGTCTATCCGCGCGCCGCCCCCACCGCCCCCGCGCCGCCCCCGCGCCGCCCCCACCGCCGAGGAGCATCCATCCACGCTCGCACTGTTTCATCTTTCTGAGGGGCCGCTGTCTCTGGCTCTCTCTGGCTCTCCCAAGCCTGACTCGGCATTGGCGGCTCCGAAGGCTACCGCTCACAATCTCAAAGCGGCGCGGCCAATTCTGGGGATCCGATTCATCGCCTGCCTGCCTGCCTGCCTGCCCGCCCGCCTGCCTGTGACAGGGTGGCCCCACCTGCATGCAGCCCGACAACATCCCTCCTCTTTCTACCCGAACCCTTTCCCCGGTCATGGCTGTTGTCTGTCCCGCTGTTCGAACCCGCCCGGAGCCACTCCGGGCTCCCCGCCCCACCCCGCCTTGCGACATAGTGGGCGACATGAAATCGAAAAAGTTGCAGCAATGTCCTTTGGAGTTGGGTTGGGTTGGGTTAGGCCCCAGCTGGCGGGCGGGGCCGGGAGGACGAGAGGCAAGGTTTCCGTGGCACCAGGATGAGGGTCCTGTCCTTGATGACGGAGGGGCCGTCGTAGATCCTGGAGGCCTTGAGGCGTGCCGCCACCGCCGCGAGGGCGCGACTGAGGGCGCGACACAGCAGCCAGCAGCAAGCCTTGATTTCTACTTCTGCGTCAGTGAAGATTTAGGTGAGGTTAAAAATTGTTGGCACGTGATTAAACTATGTTAGATTTTGGGACGAAGATAAAAATACTGGTATGCACCACTCAAAGTTCATTTTATTATTGAAGCCCGCAGAGGAAGCGGCTAGGTCGAGTTACATAAGCTCTCACTGAAAGGACTCGCCCCTGACGACAACTCGAGAAACGACGTGGCTGGGATGTCCTCGGCGCCCTCCTCCTCCGCACTGCCGTCGCTCTGGGCCTCGGCGTCGTCCAGGCCGGCGGGAAGGTCGATCTGCGCGTGAACGGCGTGGCGCACCGCGGCCAGGAAGGGCCCCGCGCTGCACGCCACCGTCCTGGGGCACTGCACGGCCGCGTCGCGGAGCGGGAACGTCTGCGCCACCGACTCGCGGCGGTAGGCGCTCTCCTCGGTCTGCGTGGAGGCGGCTGGCATCGGCCGGGGCAGGCCGCGCGCCCGGCGGGCGCAGGGCGGCGCGTCCGTCTGCACCGCGGCGTTGTTGGTGAGCACGGGGATGCCCGCCGCGTGCGAGCGCGCCGAGGACGGCGTCGCCGCCCTGGCCCTGCGTGAAGGGAACGGCTTACGGATACGGAACGGCGCGTGACAAGTCGGCCCTTCCAAGCCGCGCACTCCACGTACCACGCGGTGTCGTTCGGCGGGGCGGCGGGCTGCAGCGCGGCGCTCAGCTCCAGCAGGCCCACCAGTGCAGGCCGACGCCGGACCTCGGCCAGGGCACGCTGCGTCCACCTGCACACAGCACTCGTGAGCACACTGCTGGACGCACACCGTGCCTTGGCTACCTCACAGGCGCGCACTCACGAGTTGGGGTCGGTGCAGAACAGGTCCGCGGCGTCCAACGAGGACAGCGCGTACAGCCGCGTGCCCACGCCCCCCGCGGCCTCGCACAGCCCCAGCGCGGGGCAGCCTGGCACCAGACCCCCGCCCGACACGGCCAGGAACCACGGGCAAAACCCCTGCAGCTAAAAAATTATTAAAATATGATTACTAGCAAATGATACCAGTGACACACTATAAGGTGTCAGCTAGCTTTTACTCCCGATTCCAGGAGCCTAGCGAAACCTAGCCCCACAGACTGTTTTTGACGTCCCGAGAAGTACTTTTGATGAGGTTACTTTCGCCTTACTTCGGCAGCCACGTCGCCGCGGCCCATGTCCCTGGCGAGCCGTCGCCGCGCCGCCTCCAGCTGCTTGTCGGAGTGAGACGGCGGGGGCGGCAGCGCCGAGGACACGCGCTCGCCGTCCGTCGGGGGAGGGCCAACAGCGTCTCCCTCCAGGATGCCGTCGATGACGGCGGCCTCGACCGTCCGCACGCCCTGCATTACCAGGCGTGGGTAAGCAATAGTTTTTAACCATTAATTTTCACTTTCAACGGTGTGCTCACCCGTGTGTACGCCTGGAGACGCCGGTGGAGGTTGGCGGCCTTGCTGACGACCACGGCCTGGGCCTCCAGGGCCTCCCACGTGGACGCCAGCGACACGAACTGCGGCTGCAGCGGCAAAGGTGCTGTTGGTTCGTCATCCGAACGGCACACGGCACACTGCATTCAAGGGTTACTCACGTAGACCTCGTTGGTGGGCACGGCCGTCTTGGCCTGCACCACGGTGTGCACGCCAGACAGCCCCGCCTGCAGCGCCCCCGTCAGGCGCCGCACCTCCGCGCCTACCTGCTCCACGTCTTCAAGTAACCGCCTGGAAAGGACAGTCCCGGATGGGTGCGAATCCAAGGCGCGATGCGTCGTGTCGACGTCTCACCTGAATAGCACCTGTTGCTGGCGGAGGTACACGACGGTGTCCTTGAGGAGGTCCACGTCGGACTCGGGCCAGTTGGCCTCCCCTTTGCCCTGGTATAGGACCTCCAAGGCCCTGGTCGCCGGCCACAGCTGGGCCTCCACGGCGTCCACCGCGCTCCGCAGCTGCTCGAGCGTCACGGCCGCGGCCTCCTGGACCAAGCCAGGCACTGGGAACGAGGGAAAGATGGTGAGCGTTTGGCCGCTCGACTTGCAGTGCAGGCGGCACGGCACGGTCCTCGACGTACGGTCCAGCAGCCCGTGGCCCGCCTTGCGGCAGTCCCAGTTGAAGATGCGGATGCCGGCCGAGATGCGGCACACCTCGAGCAGCTGGGCGCGCCGCGCCTCGGGGGCCAGGCGCAGCAGGTGCGGCAGGTCCTTGGCCGGGTACACGCTCTGCATGGCGGCGCTGGCCTCCTTCATGACGGCGGGGTCGGCCGGGCTGCCGAGGCCGGAGCGGAGCACGGCGGCGGCCACCACGCTGCCGTACAGGCGCTGCTTGTAGTCCTCGCGGTCCGCCTTGCGGGCGCCCCGCGGCGGCGCCAGGAACGGCGGGGCCAGGTCGTCCGCGCCGCCCGTCGGGGCGCCCTCCCCCGCGACGCTCAGCACCTCGGCCAGGATGGGCGCCATGCGGGACTCGGTGTTGCGCGCCTGCTCCGCGGCGGTCGCCCCTGCGGAAGGGAAAGTGTTACTGCCGGCCACCGCGACGCCACAGCCCACAGCGGCCACGGCACCTTCACCGGCGGCTCACCCGGCGTCCGGTACTTCCGGCGGAAGGCGATCCTCATCCTCGTGGCGGCCAGGCCGGGCGCCGTCTTGTCCATCAGGAAGCGCACGCACGACGCGCGCAGCTCGGCCTGTCCGGCGGCCGTCTCCGGGTTGGCCAGCAGCAGCCGCACCTGCGGACCAAACCACGGTTATCGTCGTGCTTCGCGTCTGGCGAGCGATTCCGCTGCCCGCCCTCCTCGCTCTGTCTCTCTCGCACCCCCACGGCACACTCCATGAGAGTGAGAGAGACGTCGGAGGAATCGCTCCACTGGTTTGGTTGTTGGTCCGCACCGCCTCGGCGGC
This sequence comes from Thrips palmi, assembly GCF_012932325.1. Taxonomy (NCBI): domain Eukaryota; kingdom Metazoa; phylum Arthropoda; class Insecta; order Thysanoptera; family Thripidae; genus Thrips; species Thrips palmi. The sequence goes on from NW_023144635.1 coordinate 9,391,774, forward strand.
GAGCTGCGGCGCGACGACGAGGCCCTGCGCCGCGCAGTCCTTGAGCACGTGCATGACGACGTCCAGGTGCGGCGTGGGCGTGGCGGCGCCGCAGGCCCTCCTCGGCGACGGCCGCGACCGCGCGCCAGGCCGGGCCCCCGCGACCCGCGCCTCCATCGCTGCACTTTGTACTGCCGGGGCGCGACGCCTAGCCACGTGGCCGCGGGCGAGGCGCCGAAGCAGCGAAGCGGCGTCGCTCGCCGTAGGGCCGGCCTATTGACCAAGCGGTTGCCCCGGGCAACCGGGGATCGCAGCGACAGCGAGCGACAGGCAGGCAGGGGAATTCCCTGCGGCAGCGGTGCGCGCCAGCAGCGGCAGCCAGACTGAGAGGTGCGGGTTCAAAACCTCGCCGCGCCGGCACAGCTTTTTCCCTTTCCCTCGTTGCTGCGTGCGGACGTGACTGCGGCCGAGCGAAAGCGATTACTCGGGTGCGCGCGAATTAAAGGGATCTGCTGTGGCGAGTGGCGAGTGGGTCTGTGAGTGGCTGAGTGGTCACGTACACGAGACGAACACCTTGTTGCCCTTATCTCCCCCACCTGAGCCTCAAGTCTCATCGAGTTGAGCTGTCCTCGCGCTGTCACTCAGTAAAGACTAGCACGGGCAAGGTGGCACTTTTTCTCGCGAAAACGCGCTAAAAAGAGAGACGATTACTGCGGGGCCCGGCTGAACCTGGCCCGAGTTATGGCAAGGACGGAGCTCCATCTAAAAACGCGATGGAAACAACTAACTCAGTTTCATCTGCTCGCCATTTCCTCAGTGCGGCACTTGGGGCAGCCATAGCGCAGTGCAGCACCACCTGTTGCCCGCTGCTACTTGTTTTTCAAAGCACTCCTTTCGCACGCTCTTGCTCAATCGCCGTGCTCGTGAGTGTGCCATTGTCGCTTTGGGGGTGACTTAGATTGCGCGCTGATTGGAGGGGGGGGCACTAAGGGCACTGGCCATTGACTGCGCTCGCGGCGGCGCGGCGCGGCGCGGCACGGCTCACTTCGCTGTCCGCCGAGCTGCCAGCAACATGGTGGGTACCGGGGCCTCGAACAGGCACAGCCACTTCAGTCCGAAGCCGAACTCAATAACGCCAAAACCATGGAGGGGTGTGGCGCCACCCGCATAATGCAGCAGTGCCGGTTTCACCGGGTGTTGAATTTGAATGTGTGTCGGTGACTCCTAGCTGGGCGGCGGTGTGATTTTCGTCTTTAGTGTTTGTTTCCTTTCGGGCGGCAGCTGGTCTTTGCTTCCTTGCTATCAGCAGGGCGCGAGCAGCAGCTTGCCGCCGCGGCCGAGCTCGAAAGCGGTCACGCCGCTGCAGTCGACAAAAGTGACTGCTGTCAGCATGCTGTCGGCGCACGGTCCGGCGTCATTTCCAATGTCGCACGGTCCGTCCCGACGTCCTCGCCGTCCTTGAGGCCCTGCCGCACTCGCCACTGTGCTCTGTGCCCGCGTTGGGGCGCTTGCAGTGCCGTGCCGCGTGCCGCCCACAGTCGACGCTTCCCGTCACTTCCGCGCGGAGAGTGTCTCTTCTCCGAATCATTTGAACCGACAGTCACCAACCCAGCGGGATGGTGTGTTCACGGCGCCTATGACCGTTTTACACTTTTTTTCAAATTTATGATTTCTTTAACTTTTTTTTTTCCAGGAGGGCGTCTGTGTCACGTTCCTGGCGGTGGCCATCCTGGCGGTGACCACCTTGCCGGTCGCGAGGTCGGCGACGGTGCGCGCGGACGCCTCCGACTACGTCGTGAGTATCGTGCGGTGCGGAGTTCTCGTCTTGCGGCGACGCGCTGACGTCACTTTGGTCCTCCTGGGCATTGCCTGCAGGCTCTGGACGGGTGCGGCGCATCGCCGGACCGCCTGTGCCTCGCCTACCCCGACAACTGCATCGCCAGCCACACGTGCACGCTCATGGCGACGGTGCGCCCGGACCCCGCCGCCGCCGCCAACAAGTACCTCTTCGAGATGGCCGCCCAGTACAGCGGCTACGTCGCCGTGGCGCTGTCCGAGTCGGACCTCATGGTGAGCGCGCGCCGAACGGTGTAGTGGCTTCAGGTGTCGATGACCCACGATTGCAGCCTGTGGCTTCAACCCGTGCTTCCTGGCCTCGCAGGGTGTCGACAGCGTCGTGGAGTGCATCCAGGACCCCGCCGACCACACTGTCAAGCTGTACCAGTCGCTGAACAAGGCCTTGAACACCACGACCGGCAAGAGGGGAAACAAGCGTCTTCCGGCTGAGGTAAGCGAGCCGGGGTCGAGGCTGCCACCAGCCACCCACCCTCTGGCCCTTACTCTGGCCGGTCGAAAGGAGCCAGGCCCCTCCTTGTTTTCGAAATAGATCCGATAAGCGCCTCACCACACTTGCGTTGTTGCGGTAGGGGTGGGCATGGCGCCGTGCGGGTGGGCCGGCCCGTCACACACTAGTGCCTTGCGGGACTGCCTACCCTCCACTTCACAGGCGCTGGACCGCCCCTTCATGAACTCATTCCTTGAGCAGGAGCAGACCGGCGTGACCCTGGCGGCGGGGAAGGTCCAGAACGGCGTCATCCGCTGCAGCTTCAGCCGCGACACGGTGACCACCGTCCGCGGCAAGAAGTACGACCTGGCGAAGGAGACCTGGTACCTGCAGGCGGCGGCGGGGAACAGACTCAACGGTAAGCCGCCAAGCCTTCCTCTGCTCTGCATGCGTGCCTCGGCGTGCCTATCGGCGTGCCATTCGTTACTCCTCCATGTCCCTTTGCCCCCAGCCGACACCAGCATGCACCACCACACGGAGTGGGTGGCGACGGGCAGCGCGGTCAGCCTGGGCACGGCGGGCCTCGTCAAGGACAGCCACGGGTCGCGGAGAGACCCTCCCAACAACAACGGCGGGGGGCAGCCTCCCTCCGCCTCCGCCGCCGTGCTCGCACTCGTCGCCGTCCTCTGCGCCGTCCGTGCTCTGTAGAGGCTACCTTCGCCTTCGAGAGCCTTCCTGACGGATTTGGACTCACCCCCACCCTTGTCTCTCAAAAATATTAATTTTATAAACGATTTCTAATATAGTTAAAAATGAACTGTGACTGTTGAACTAAGATAACGAAGACTTTTCTACTCCATGATTCTCATGTGGTGTACGTCTCCGAGACGGAGAGGCACTTCTAGTCAGAGTGGAGCGAAGTGTAATGTCAGTGTTGAACTAGAAATAAATCTTAATTTTATTATCTGTGCTTAGTGTTTTCTAGCAAGGCAACAAATCAAACACACCAAAAATTTTCTCATAGCAATAAACTTTAATAATAAAATTAGCAAACAATAAAATATAATATCACATTCTGAAATGCAGTAGATCAACTTTCACACACGAGAGTATGCCGTTTTGCTTATTTCATGCTGTGCCCCTTCTGGGCATATTTAACAAAAACCCACAGAAGAGAAATGAAAGGAAAACCATCATTGCACCCAGTACATTCCCTTTTTTTTAATCTCCATTACACTGATACCTGAGCAAAGAAATCCAAATCCTACATACAGAGTAGTATACTGTGAAATTGCAAAACAAGGTTCAAACAAGAACGGGCATCATCAAAGTATTTACCTCATTCTATGGTTGAAAGTTGGTCAAAAAACAATTATTTTGAACAGAGTAAAGAAAGTAACCCACAGTTTGTAGTAAAAATATAAAGAGAAGTAAGACTGTTGTCATTTCACTTGTTCCCACTTAGTATGCAGGTTGTTAGCATGTCAAAGTCGATATGTCACTCATATTACTAATTGACAAGCCCACACCAGTACAAGAGAATGGTAGGAACTGCATCCAACAATAGATTACTACTAAAGACTTTTTTCCCCAGTTTCAAATTACATTTGAATTAAATAACCACCTCAAAGCTCTTATCATTTTCATGCACAATAGTCATATTTATATTACATCATTCCAAAAATATATGGCTGAAATTCTTTACTTAATAAACAATGTTTAGGCCTTCAAATCATTGCTAAATCATAATGCAGCCTCCATCATTTTAGAATCAGAAGGGTCAATAAAACCAACCAAAATTGATTGAATTACTGAGTAACTTCAACATCCCCTTTTCCTTAGAGCCTTGAATGAATTTTTAGGGATTTCACAGGGAATTCAGAGGTTTTGACTAGAATCTACAAGAATGTTCAGTTTGGAACCAGTGATTCATAATTTAAAGGCTTTGTGATTGTTTTCTCATAAATCCCAACGGTTCCTCTCAAGAGTGAAAAAGAATCAATCAATAAAGCCTGACTTATGACTCCTATTAAAGCATAGACAAAATTCATAAAAATATGGTCCAAGGTTTACATAAAACAAACTCAAAATGGCATAGTTTTGCTTTCTCCCAAAAATCAGTGCCTGCAGCAGAGAACTAACGGAATAAATGCAACTAAAAATCTCAGAAGGGATTCTTAGTTTTTTTAAAGGGGGAGGGGGGATAAAGAGGGAAAAGAAAACAAAGACCTAACCATAGGTTCAAAAAGATATTAAAATACACCAAATAAAAATAAGCTAATATTCTATCCCTCTACAATATGTGCATGCCCAAACTACGTACATACTGCCAGATAGTAAAAGGTATGAGATTACTAGATTACAAGATCACATGTGCTCACAAGTCTCCAATGCAAACAAGTAGTTCATTAAGTATCTCTCTAAAAATCTACAGTAGTTTATGTTTCAAGATAGAATTCTTATCTACAGTAGTTTAACTTTCAAGACAGATTTCCTAACTTCTAGCAAAGAGCCCAAATGCAGCTAACAATGCTTGGTCTAAACTATCTACTAGGCTTCACTGATTGCAAAGAATTTTATTGTATTGCTCATGTCAGTCCCAAAGTTATGGTGGGACATTTCATACTAATATCATTAAATCCATTATTTTTGTATTTTACGTATTTTCTTTTAAAGAATAATCTTTTGGCATTAAAGACAGGGGGAAGTATGGGTTGAAACCATACCCCTTCCTTTCATTGCATCACAATCACTTATTACATTGGCACTTTAGTCATTACATACCTACTATCTGCTGCATGTTTTCATTTGTTGGCTACGCATTCTATCTTGAGTTGTGTCCATTTGAAAAACAAAAATAGAGAAAAATAAAACTGGTTGAGATTAACATCTTAATGTGACAGCGACCATGGAAATCAGCATATAACTCTCAACAAAACAAGAACATAAAAAGCCTCCTTACAACAGTTTTGACCTGGTCTTAATAAATGTAAATAATGATTACAAAAATAACAGTCATTGTGCACATTTGGAACAGCAAACTAGCACTTTCTTTTGAAGAGGAAAATTCATCCAAACAATGCTTCTACGATAAACACAGCTGCTCAAAATCACATACATTTTAGTTCACCACAATGACAAACCAATACAATTGTGATGCACATTTTTCTTATGAACACTGATTGGCTTTGAATTTAAACTTATCATACAAGCAAATCAATAAGAGACAGCAAAACATTTAATATCAACTAAAATGAGCAATACAACTAACACATCAAAGTAGCTAGTCTCAGTTAATACTATGAGTACTATGCATAGTGCCAAAAAGAAAAAGTAACAAAGAGGAGACAACACACTGCACCATTTTCACTTGACTAGTAAATGGACGCGGGGCATTTCTACATTAGCCAGTTATTTGGTAATTTATTTTACATCTCTGCCTGCATTGAAATGAAAATTTACTAAGTAACAAAGTGTGAGGAAGTAATTCCAATCCACACTAAAAAGTTTATCTCAAAAGATCTTGCTTAGATCTTTGAGATGTTTTGAAGTCATCTCTTACTCGGGAAGATCGAGAGTGTAACTTCCGGAATGTGCTGTCTAAGTTATGTTGAGGGAACATTGTCACTAAATAGCCCTCAAGAAGAACATAAACAAGTCTTCGGTTCAAGACAGGGTGCTGGAACATCTCAAATACTCTTAAAAGTCCTCTGCGCATTGTTTCATTACCAATAACGTGTTTAAACTCATCTGACAACATAAAAGGACACACAAATTAATTTAAGTGACTCCACGAACTTCATCTCTAGAAAATATAACAAGCTTACATATGATAGCTTACCTGACAAACTACATAGAAGAGCAACTTTTGCAGCAACTCGTGTTCTCATGCGAGTAGCTTCATCACGAGCCTGTCGAGGTTCAGCCTTCATTCCATTGGGCCAAAGAGCATGTCTAGGGACAGAGAAAATCCATTAGCAACCTCCCAGGCTTAAAATTCAACTAACAAATTCTACACATTTTTTATTTTAAAAAGGAAAAAAAACTTACTTGAAAGCACAAAGGTAGTCTGCAACCTGCTCTGGACTAGTCATCAGAGCAACATAGTCAATTATTCTCCTATTAACAATATCACCAAACATCGTTCGAATAATTTGACGGAGTAAGGTAACAATCCTGCGTCGAAGCCACTGATTTCTTGATTTCAAATCAAATACTTCATCCATTAAGAGCAGCATGATTCTTAGAGGAATGTTGTCATCCGTCTGAAATTTTAATTGAAATAAGTAATATTAATTAAACACAACATGGAAAAAAAAAGCTGAGAATCAAAAATAAGATGGTATAAATTAGTTTATATACATACCTCTTGATCTAAAGATGCACCAACTTTCATTGAATCCTCATCAACCTTTGACACATTAGGCTTGGTTTGGAAAACTTTAGTCAGACCATCCATGACCCCATCAACTGTGCTCAGTAAATTATCTGGCATTGATCGTACAGCCTGCCCTACTGTGCGTACTGAAGACTTCAAAGGATTTACCAGTGTGTCAAACTAGTTAACAGAAATTTGATAACATTAGTTAAATAGGTTTCAAAGAAGAAATTGGGACATTTATAAGCGTAGTTGGCATTACCGTTCGAGATATTTGGCCTCCAGTTACCCCTTTGTCATACTCTCCTGGTTCAAAAAATGATAGTAGGAGTTGCACCAAACCTATATGAGATGATAAAACTCCGGGTTGCACTATGATCTGAAGATAGTTGTTGAGCATTTTCATGCGTTTTTCCAAAACTGCACGATCCATGTTGTGAAAAGTTTTCTTGCCAGGAAAAGTCAGCTTGGCAAGGTCAATGTACTGAGAAAAAAGAAAAGTGTTAACTCTCTCATACCCATAAAGGTTTTGCTTTATCAACATTATGAAATGCATTTAATGCACAGGTATAACGTATGTTTTCAATAAATCCACTTCAATACCTTCTCCTTAATTTTCTGATGAAGGTCATAAAAATCTGAGTACCGTCTGTATATATGCCACTTGTCTTGAAACCCACTTTCATAACTTTTACACACTGACACAGCATAGATGCCATACGATTTTCCATGGTCATTTAGTAGCCCTAAAAGAAAATACCAAGATAAACTCAATACAAACATTTTGCAGACACCAAAAAATCATCAGTTTACCACATGTCTAATCACCTGTTCCAATGATTTCAGCCGTTAAAGCAAAAGGACCATTTTGTGTCTTCTTTGGGTCAGCAGCAGGAGGGTTGGGTGATTGTTTAGAGTTTAGCTGAGATAACTCGGCAGCCAATTGTGAGCCCTCTATCACAGGACCACAGGCTAAATAGAAATTTCGGAAATTTACATGAAGCTGGTGCAAAAATAAAATTCAAATAAAAACTGCAATTTGTCAGGCCCTACCTTGAGTGGCATCAAGTGCATCAAGAGAACTGAGGCTGATATTGTCAGAGAGACTCATTTCATCTGCAGAAACTGGATAGTCTATATCATCCTCATCACTGCGCGACCAACTCTCTTTCAAGAGATCTAGCTCTGCTAACAGTTTGACATAACCAATACTTCTCCGGAAGCCTGGTAAAAATTTATCTTCATTCTGCAACAAAAGGAGAGTGGCAATTCAATCAAATATTCACTATGTGATGCCAGTGCAAGATGAGGCAATATTTTATATTGATGAATTCATTACCTGAAGCTTTTCAAACACATTATTTTGAATTTCATCGAACCAAGTTTCATTAACAATTTCAGTTCGAATTCTAAATAGGAGATGTTTCACAACTGTCTCATCTAGTTTCAACCGAGGTGAAGCCTGAAATCAATTGTGGTTGGTTAGAGAAGATGAAACCATTATTATTTCAATTATTACAGTTCAGTTATTATTACTTTTTCAGAGAGATACTGCTCATAGATGCTGTAAGCTGCTTCTTTCATATTATCAAGGGTAATTGAATTATTGGTGTCAATGTTACTGTTATTTGAGTTTGCATTCAATTTCTGCAACTCCATATCAGAGACCTGGTGTTCAGCAGAAACTCTCCAACCTAGAAAAAGGAAGGAAGGAAGTAAGATAATGTCAGGATATGTAACTGTATGTTAATATCATGTAGCATGAGGACTCTACCTTCTACATTTAAGTAAAAGAAAAGATATGCTTGAGCATCAATGTTAGACATGTACTCAATAAAATATGAAAGTGCAATGTTGTTTTTCAGGACAACATCAAGTGGTAAGGAGAATAATTTATTGGCACCCGGTGCAAGAAGCTTATTCCAATCCACATGTGCAGGTAATCCTGAAATGAAAAAAAGTAACTCATCAATTTAAAACAATTTGTGTGTGACAGAGTGGTTGTGAAACAGACGAGACAGAGAAAGTCTACTTGCCAACAGAATCTGTTTCTGATCCCTCTTGAAGCCGAGCCAACCGAATATCTACAACTTTACGAACATATAAAAGACTGCTAAGCTGCTGTTTGACCCATGTGTCATCCTCTCCTCCAGAATCACGAGATCTCTGAAAACATGAATTTACACACATAGATAGTTCAGTCAGTATCCATAAAGTGGTGATAAACTGAAAAGATACCATCAGACATACCACTTGAGCAATTTCCTTCTCCAATAGCTCCCTCGTAGCATGTAACTCGTCTAAGTTGTCAGTTACTCTTAAGACTGTCAAGAATACATCACTTGTTGGCATGTCTCGACACTGCAAGTGATCAAAATTAAGTAAGATTGATGGAAAAGGTTTTAAGACACTTAAATATTTAGAACAGAGTTGATACTCACAAGCCATATTATAGTTTGATTGATATAATCAGGATCAGAAAATAAATCTAATAGTGGCAGGATGATTACTTCAACAAACAGCTCCCGGACTAGAAATCTCAAAGTTTTGCAGTGAAAGTCATCTTCAGGTAAGAGCAAGAATAGCAATATTTCTGCAATGTCTCGTAAATATTCTGAAACAAGCAATAAGATCAGTTTCAACATGTAATCACCATAGAACAAAAAAAAAAGACACATAAGTTAAACCTACGTTTCTCTTGATCTCTTTCAGTACACACTAAATCACGACACAATAGATTATCTTCCATTGTAACTTCCAAGTCAAAGAAAGCTGTTTCCAAATCAACAGGAATAGAGGGTGATGAGGGTCCACCTGCATTCGATGCAGACACAGCAGACCCTAACGATTGAGACTGTGCCTGGTGTTTACTGGACCCTGGTGGGAGTAGGTGTGCTGAAAGCGCAGCACTGCTGTGCATTGGTGAAGTATCCTGGTCCGGAGGACATATCAGAGCAATGAGCACAGAAAGGAACTCACATGCATGAAATATACTACACTTGATTACTTTGAACCTACCTTTCCTCCTTGTTTAGTATCAAATTTTGATCCACTAGCCTGCCTGCTATGACTCGGATGGTAAGAAGTTGGAGCCGGTGGGTGTTTCATTCGGCTCCGTGCTTGTCTGTAGAGTCTTAGATGGGAAGCAGCATCATCTACAAGCTTAGTGGTGAGGTACTGTATCCAATCTACCTCTTTCACCCTGAAGTATGAGAAGTATGAAGCATTATTTAAAACAAAGCCTTGTTCACTACGTGGCTAACTTTTAATAGTTCTCCAACACATAAGAAACATAGGATTTATTTTTTCAACCTACCTGTTGGAAAAGCTCACAATGACTTGTTGAGCGGTGGCACGAACTTGATGTGGGAACTGCGGATGAGCACTTACTCGATCATACCATGGTTCAACCTGATCCCGTATAATGTAACCCAGGATCTCTTGAAGACTTTCATCAATGAGTTGAGATCCTGTGAGTCTTTTGTCAAGTTTATAGGTAGGAGGAGGTTGCAAACGCTGAACAACCTAGAAAAGTTCCAGAACTTAAATGTCTTACAGATTTGCATTTTAAAAACTCTTCAAATTTACTTCAATAGACCCTTACAGTCGTTGCCAAGTGACCAACAAGAGTAATCAAAACTAGGAAAGTACCTACTGGTTCCTGGCTTTTTGATTACTTGTGTTCTTCACTAGGCGACAACTGAAAGGGTCTGTTAATACAGATGCAAACTTTTACCTTGGAAAGACCTGTTTTCTTTTCGCTGATAACTGGCCTTCCCTCACTGTCCACATCATCCGTTGGTCCATGTTTCCAATGTAAAACAGTGAACCCCCTAAGCAGCAACAAAAGGTGCAACAAGTTTTGTTCAAGTTAAACAATTTAAGGGAAATGACCATAAGAAAACTACTTACCCTAAACAAAACACGAAAAAGAGGATACCAATGGAAATAAGCCAAATTATTCCAAATAGGGGTACAAAGAGGATGAGGCCCAACCCAAAACATCCCCAAAATAATAAATTCATCTGTGAAGAAGAAACAAAAACTTTAATAGAGCAACAGGGACAAGTACCTCATGAACGTAAGAGTTTGCTCCAAAACAAATGGACTACAAGATTTCAAATAAATAGGAATCATGCTAAACAAGCAAAAAAGCAGACAAAATTAAACCAAAATGAATTGCAGAAGTTCGCCAATTTGACAGAGGAATGTGTTAGAGGTTAACAAATGTTATTTAATGTCATTCCCATAGTGGTTACTTACGATTTGTGTCTTCTGAAGAGGAAAATCATGCTAGTCTATGGAGTGCCTTTTCCATTGGTGAGTACCAATATTTATGGTCCCATTGTCACGATATAATCGGACTTTTTCGACATTCTGCGAGAGTCACACTTGGACGTTTGTTTTTGTTTGACTACCTGTCGCGGCCTTGTGAATGGGCTGCTTGCTCATGACGTTTACGACGACCTCTTCTCTGCCCGCACTCCTCTCCTCCACACAAACAGAAGGATAACGCTTATTTTGGAACATTTTTCGGCAAGGATAAAGATTTACAATGCTGCGGAGCGCTTCAAAATTTTCGCGATATCGGCAGCTGGAGGTGAGCAAATGTTCGGAGTGCCGTGTTTATCATGTGCCCCTGACACTGTTGTCCATGGGTCACATAACCTGTTTAAAGTGACTTTCTGAGGACAGATCCACTTTTAAATGAAGTTTTATTGTTATCTACCGCAAAATTCGATTTGACAGTCATTTTAATGTGTTTGAAAGTAGAGTAGTTATTGCTGTCTCACCTGTCACCTCTTTCAGTTGTTACGTTCTTAATGTTTTGTCGGGCTTAAATCTCAAATTTGGCTTAAATTTTTGTCTCATTCACAGTTGCAGCTCAGCATCCTCAACAAACCATGCAGACAAACAACATCGATCAGACACAGCTCTTCTTCTGGTCAATCCAAAAAACGAGGGTAAGCAAATTTAAAATTGATATTTGATGTCAGCGCGTGTCTACATCTCAACTCAATTCATACTCTCAATTGTAAAATTTTCAGGTTTGGCCTCCTTAAAACTCTGACAGGACTAGCAGTTGTAACAGGAGCCACTATGTCATATGCCAAATTTGATCCGGACTTCAGGGAGTGGCTGAATACCCAAGTTCCTTACTCCAGTGATGCCATTAACATTCTCTTTCAAGAAGACCAAACTATCTCCGAAAGGATTGACAATTTCTTAACAAGCATTCAGGATTGGTATGCATTTTAATGTTTGAATGGCTCTGTACTTTAAGCCTTGTGTCAAATGTACAAGTATGCAATAAGCAATGCCTGATTACCATTTTACATGTATAGGTTTGGAGGTTGGTTTTCTTCTGACAACTCTCAACCAATAACGAAAGTAAACATACCTCCTGTAGAGAAAAAAGAAGTTGTACCATATACAGGTAAATCATATTTTTGTGCTTGATTACTACTCTTCTCCTTGGGTGCATACCATTTTAGTGTCACTGACAAATTCTGTAGAAAAAAAAATGCTAGTGTTTGTTGTCCCTTGATCACCACCATCATCTCCAATATCCTATTTTGTCCGTCCTTTGGTCCAGCTCCTAGATCAGCCATTACCCCTCTCCTTGATGGTGAAATTCCCCCTGAGTCCGACCCTAGTGATCCACCCGAAAAACCCTGGAAAGAAATACGTGTATTAGCCCCTCATGATAATGTGCAGTCAAGTAAGAGAAAAAAAATGTAAGAAATTTTTTTTGTGCACCTATGTTAATGATATTTTTTTCCCTTGTGTTCCATTTTTAGTTACAACTATTGACAAACCGAAAAAGCAGGAAACAAAGTCTGAGGTTCCCAAAGCTGTTACCCCTACCAAAGTAGCAGATTTAGAGAGGGAAATCACGAAAAGTACCACTGTTGCAGTAGAAACATATGGGAAAGCAATTAATGCAATCAGAGGTAAGAGGCTGTTAGTATGTAAGTAAGCATCAATGAACTGCCTTAGTACTAATAAGGAAACCCCTTGTGATTCTGTGTAGAGCAAGCAAGATTTGTGCAAGAATTGGTGACGAGTGACTTGAATCGATTGCAACCAGAATTGTGGTCTAATCTAAAAGAAAAATCAAAAAATTGTGAGCAGCTTTTAACAAGTGCTGAAGAAAATGCCAAAAATGCCCAGTAAGTTAACTTAATCAACAAGTATGAACATAAAAAGTTAAAATAACTTACTGAGTCTTTGATTCTGTTGTTACAATCAGAGTGAAGATGCAGGAAGTAGAAAAGCTGCTGTCATCTGGGGAGCTTGAGGCACCCGCTTCAGTCAAAGAACATCTTGAAAGAAATATCAAAAGAATGAAAGCTGATATTGAGAAAGCATGTCAAGAGACAGAGAATGAAAAGTTCAATACGAGTGTCACCAAAGGCTTGTGGTCAAGGGTTCAGGAAGCCCGTAAATATTGGCAAGTAAGTTAATGATATAATGCATATGTAATCCTGTTAAATTTAATTATTTTTGTCTCTCCTCACCTTACTTTTGATTTTTCCTTGCATGTAGGATGAGCTGGAGGTTCTCTTTCCAGGACTCAACCTTGATGATAAAAATTTCACAGCCATGTCTGATGAAATTGGGCAGTTTGTATTGTACTCCTACATCAATGTGCAGTACTTCCAAAAAGAGCTGGCTAAACTGGAGGTAGGTTATCTCAGCCAGGCTATGCAGTGTGGTCCAGGCTTCAGTAACAAAGTCCATAATAAACCTGTTTCTTTCCTTATTAAGTTTATATTTTCTTTTGTTTTTTTTTCTTCTTTTAAATGTGTATGATCTTACTTGTTTTGTTTAGATTAATGCAGATAAAAAGCTAAGAGATGCGATCGCAAAGTCAACTGCTGCTAACGACTCCTCTGCCCTGGTCTCAGCAGCTGTTGAAGTCGAGCTAGCAAACGAACGAAGGGAATTAGATTTGAAATATCAGAGAAAGGTATAGCTTATAATGAGATTTAATTTTAATCATATTTGGGATTTCAGATTATATTATGACATTCTTTGTTTTTATCTTTTTCAGTCAATGGAACTTCGTGCTGCTTGTGAGCAAGAAATTCGGAAGCAGCTCCGTATTCAAACAGAAGTTCAGGCTGATCATTTGCGTGACTCAATCAAGTTAAGAGAAATGGAGATTGAACGTAGTCACCGCCGAGAACTTGGCAAGGTTCTGACTGAAGAAAATGCTAAGTATCAGATGCTTTTAGCTGCTTTGTTGGGTCGTATGAGAGGAATACATCAAGGTCTTCAAGGTTTGTTTAGTTTCAGCCTCAAATTTTTAGTCACTTGTGGCTGTTGTGGAAGTCTATCTCCTAATGTGCATCTCCCTGGGTTTATTTCACAGATTTTGTGAAAGTGGACAAGTCTGCACAAGAGGCTCAAGATTTATGGACAGCTTGTCAAATACTTTACAGAAACTTACAGTCACCAAAAGGACCTCAGCCTCTGGCTAATGAAGTCAACTCCATCCAAAAAATTGCCGGTATGACTTGTTTGTGTTATCAGCAGTTTATTCTGACTTGAAGTGTGTGTTGTTTTTTAATTCTCTTCTCTTAATTTTTTTTTTCAGAATCAGATGAACTAGTTAAAACTGTTCTAAAATCATTGCCCTCAGAGGTGTCTACTAGGGGAGTTTATCCTCTTAGGGTGTTAAGAGAACGCTTCTTAAAAGTAAGACTTGTGTTTGATCCATATATTACATTACAATCTGTCTGTGACCTTGCATCCATCCATTTATATTTATGAAATGACAGAATCTGACTCTTCAAATACTCCTGTCTAGGTTGAAAAGGCCGCTCGTACTTTAGCTGCTGTGCCTGAAGATGGAGGAGTTCTCCCGTTATACTTGCTCTCATGGGTTCAGAGTAAATTAATGTGGAGCGATTCTGAACTCATAACCCAGGAAGAACTGGAGGATAAACCCACAGCCCATGAACTCTTGACCAACTATGACCTCCTATCCAGAGCTAGGTAAGCATGAAAGTAGTTCATATTTGCTTGAATAGTCAGCAGATTTCATTTTGACGAATTTGCCTTGTGCTCATGCTTCCTTTTCTTCAGATTTTGGGTGGACCGAGGTGACCTTGCTCAAGCATTAAGATATATGAATCTTCTTGATGGAGCATCCAAGTCTATTGCAATTGATTGGATGAAAGAAGCTCGCATTTACTTAGAATGTCAGCAGGCTGCCACTGTCTTAGTCACTCATGCTTCTGCAAAGGGTCTCATGTTCTCATAATGGTAGAAATTTCTAACTAATCTTTTTGAATTAATTTGAGAGAGCATTTTGGAGGGAGTTCCATTGCGAGTGATTTAGCCATTACATTCATGTGAAGGGCTCATTTCTTCTTCTTGCTTGTGGAAAAAGAAAATATTTATACCTTTTCTTTCATTTATTTACTTGGCTGAAAATACATGCTCTTATTGCTCAGCAAATCTAAATACTGTGGATCTCATAGTTTTTGCAAAAGTTTTGAATTACTTTCAATTTTACAATGAAGCAAGATTGAAGACATCACAGGTATTGAGCATTCTTTTACTATTGAATGAGTAACAGTAAAAAACTGTTTACCTTCAGTACTTACAAAAAAAATCATCTTTTCTATGTGGGATTATTGGATTGTTCCAAGTCCAGCATTAATTAACATGTGATGCATTGGCAGTGCATGTGGAACTCTTCTTCCTGGAAATCGATCCATGTTGCTAGGTAAATAGGTACTGTTTTACATTAAAACTTACCTTTGTATCATACTGTTATTTATTTTGTAGGCCAATGAAACTATGATAAAAATTATGCCTTGATTATTTTGAGAAAGAATAAACTGTTAGTTAGTTAGTTTTGGATTTGCTTATTTCCACTTCCCAGAATTGTGGTACAAACAAATCACCCCTTTCAGTAACTGTGACAACTTGAAAAGTTGGAACAATGATAGACTCTTAGCAGACTCTTATAAATAAACATTTTGCATTTTCAAATCAAAATTGGTTCATAAAATTCTGATAATTCACTACATCATGATCACTGACTAGATAATTGACAAACATTTGTGCAACTTAGATTAAACAAAAATGAAGGGAGAAAAAAAGAGATCAAGAAAGAAATCACAGCAAACTGGTGCATATCACACAACAAATTAATCTTTGTACATAAGTGCACACTCATTGATTTAAAAACTGTGCTTCATATTTAATACGTAATATGAGGCCACTTTTAAAAGATAAATAAATAAGATACAATTTTATAAGCTTAGAATCACAATTAATTAACATCTACAGTGGACGGAATAGGCATCACAATAATTATGTCTTGATCAAAGGATTCTTTAACTCATAAAATTAAAAAAGAAAGTGAAATGTTGCATTTAACTTCACACTTATGATCTGGAGCAGACTACTTCTTCTTTACTGTTTTGCTGATCCACTCCATACCGTCCTGAAATGAGGATGAAATAGGTTGTGAAAAGTTGGTTCATAATAGTCCGGGACCACACAAGTCAAGGTAGTGTTCATTTGATACCTTGATTCCTTCTCCAGCTGTGGCCGAACAGGCTTGAATCTGCCATGGCCTGTCTTTGATTGTGTGCAAACCAAGACCAGTGGCTATCTCAGAGGCAGGTGCTGCATGCAAAAGATCCTGCTTGTTGGCATAGACCAGAAGAGGCACCCCCGACATGGCTGGCTCTGACAGCAGTTCCTCCAGTTCTTGTCCAGTTTCTTCCAGTCGCTTCCGATCAGCAGAGTCAATTACATAAATCTAAAAATTCAAAATGGTCTTTAAAATGGTACTTTGAAATTGTTTTTTGAATCCCTAGGGAGACAAGAATTTGAAAGAACATATTGCATGAATAAAAGACTACTCACAAGAACATCTGTGTTTTCAAAGTAGTTTCGCCAGTAGGGTCTTATCTTTCTTTGACCTCCTATGTCCCAAACATTCAAACGGAAACCTTCAGATTGAACTGATTTTATGTTAAACCCTTGGGTAGGAGTTATGTGAGCTATATCTTCTGATGCAAGGCTCTTCAGAAGGGTTGTTTTTCCTGCATTGTCCAATCCCAACAATAGCAAACGTAATTCCTTGTCAGGGGACGATTTCAATTTCCTGAGGATTGCCAAAAGACCCTAAAAGAAATGATTGTAAAGAAAACACAATAAGAAGGCACATAACAAGTCCCACAAATTCAGAAGAAAACTAAGACATTGGGACTGCTGGCATGCACAGCAGACGTCTAGAAAGAGATTTCATTCATCGCATTAGAAATAAGTACCATTGTCAGGATGAAGTTTCAAGATGCCGCTCTTGTGCGAGGTTCAGCAGACTCGTAATCGATTCTATACCTACAAACTGTCAAGGATAAATTAGATTGTTGCATTCAACACGCGTATCATTGATTTTCGTTTGACGTTGTTGTTTGTTTGACAGCGAGCGAAAACAACTTCATTTGTTTTTTATTGTAGCGTCTGCTAGCTTCTGCTACCCGATGCGTCAGATGTAGAGGATGTAGAAATACGTATGCAAAAAAAAACCGAACCACTGGGATAATAAACCATTAACTTTTAAAAAGATATTTTAGTGGGAATATGGAAATAGATTGACAGAATTTTCCTCATCCACCTCAAATAAATTTTTACCGGCTTTAGTATTGTTCATATACCACCAGAACCCCGTAAGAAGCCTTGCAAACGATTGAGGATTTGCAAACTTAATACCCTAACTGCTTTTTCAGTACCACAGAGGAAGTAATATCAAAGTATGGACAGTACTTTCATGACCAGTAATGTTCTCACACGTGTGAATAACCGATCAGAATATTTTTGATGGGTTGGCAACGTTTGTTGCAGGTGCGAAGTCAGTGGTACCAACAAATGACTTTAATGACGCCTCTTTCATGCCTCTTTTTTCTGATTCATGTGTAATAACCAAGCTGAGGAAGGAAATATGGTCTTTCTGACAAAAAAATAAATACGATTCACGTTTTTTTCTTCGAGAACCGATAATAATAGGTTCTGATGAAATTCGTAGTGGGTGTCCTTATGTTGGCTAAGCTGCAAGCGCGCTTTATTTAAGCCTTGGATTGGAAACTGACATCGGCTATCTATCTTTCTTTGTATTACTTGCTCGGTCAAGAGCACTGAAAGAAGTATGCACGTCATTTCTGGTTTATCGAGACTCGCTTCGAAATATTATGTTTTATAACGATTGGTCTATTGTTGGATGGGTGGAGCGGGTAGAGCATAGCAGATGCGTCTCGTAGGGACGCGCCATGTAATGAAAACGGCAACAAAGTAGACACCTGAGCACTCGGTTCTTTATTTTTACTTTACAATAAAATAAAGTGGCGACTTGGCTGCAGGCGAGTCGTCTGGTTCGGGCCCGATGTCGCAGCTCTCATCCGTGAAGTCCGCGGGTTCGATCGACGGGGCGGGCGGCGGCGGCGGCCTTGACGGCCTTGACGGCCTTGACGGCGGCACCGCGCGGCAGAGCACCCGGACGAAGCAGTGGCCCGTCGAGAAGTGCCAATCCGACCCGACCTCCTGAGCGACCGCCTGGCGCCTGCAGGCGGCAGGCCTGCACGACGCCTCGAGCTGGTCAAGGCCAAGACCGTGGCGCGGGCGGGGGCGGCGTTCAGTGGCAGTAGGGGTAGTTGGGGCAGGCGGCGGGCGACACGCCGGCGGGGTACTCGCGCTGCGCCCAGCCGGGCAGCGGGGCCACGGCCACGGCCCCCGTGTTGCAGTAGGGGTAGTTGGGGCAGGCGGCCGGCGACACCCCCGCGGGGTACTCCCTGCCGCCCCACACGGTGGGCTGCGGCGCCACGGGCACGCCCAGGCCGTTGCCGTGCAGCGCCAGCAGCAGGTTGTCGCAGTGCGGGTAGTTGGGGCACAGCGCGGGGTTCAGGCCGGCGGGGTAGCGGTCCGCCGCCAGGCTGGCCGAGGCCACGGCCACCAGCGCGCTCAGGGCCACCTGCACAAGGGACGAGAACGGTGATGACAAGGGCAAGCGCACCGACCCACAGTGGGCCAGAAGACCGGTGGAGGCGGTCAGAACCCCGGACGCGTATTGAGCTCCAGAGTCGCTAAACAGGACTCGAACCGAACGTGTGACCCCACCAATGGATTGCTCTCCCAAAGAGGAATCCATTGGTGGGGTCACACGTTCGGTTCGCGTCCTGTTTAGCGACTCTAGAGCTCTAAACTCGAGGAGAGTTTTGAGCGCAACCACCGGTCTTCTGGCCCACTGTGCGACGCCCCTCCCTACAAAAAACGCAGCCTTGCAAGTCGCCTCAGTTATCCTTTCCAAGTCCTTGCCACTGACAGCTCCCCGCCCTGCTCTGCGACGAGCTGATCGCCTTCTGCGACCGCTGCACCGGATCGTCTTGCAACTCTTGTGCCTCTCTGCCGTTGAGGTCTCCTCTGCGGCGGCGGCCCCGCCCTGCCCCGCCCCGCCCCGATCGCGCCAGCGCCGATGATATAAGCCCCGCGGGCCGCGGAATGGGCACTGCCACACTGCACTCGCTGCACTCTGATGCGGGCGACAGCGCGACAGGGGATGTCGTCCTTGTGCCTCTGCCGGGACTCGGGAGTCGCTGCGCTGCGGGCGGTGCAGCGCGGTGCGCATGGCGCGAACGGAGTGCTCTTCCTTCTCTCGCACTCACGGGGCGCGCCGCATAGGGGTTCGAGAGAGACAGAGCGCCGCGAGACACTGTTCGGCAGCAGCCCACACAGCGCAGCAGCGCAGCCAATCATGACAGGGGCGTCACTGCGTCACTTCGCGCGCGCTCCTCGATTAATGTAGTCGCGATTCAAATCGAACGGCCGGCTGGCGCGCGGCGCGCGGTAAATGCATCACGATCACACCGTGGCAAGTGGCCATTCCATCCCGGGCCGACGACAAGACGGGACCGCCGTGACGACGACGGCGTGGGACATCAGCCACCTGCCTCGCCGTCGCGTGCCTCGCGCTTCCGGATCGCCATTGCCGATAATCTCCGCTAATCTCTCCGCCGATTTGAATGGGCGTGGCGTGGCGTGGCGTGGCGCGGCGTGGCGTGGCGCGGCGTGGCGCGGGCCACAATGACGGCGGGGGCGCATCGAGTGTCGCGGCTCGCGGCTCATCTTTCTGCACCCAAGGCCAGGGTCCAGCCGCGGCAAGCCTTGCGACAAAGACGCGAAGACTCATTCCGGGAGTCGTTTTCGTCGCTCTGTCTCTATCGCGCACCTATACGGGACGCCCCATGAGTGCGAGAGGGACAGAGGGACGAAAACGACTCTCGGAATGAGTCTGCTAGCGAGGGTCCGGCCGCGGCAAGCCGGGCCAAGCCTTGCGACAAAGACGCGAAGGTCCAGCCCGCCCGGTGGCGCAACAAGCCAGCACTATACTCAATAGTATACGCAGCAGACTATGATTCCGAGAGTCGTTTTCATCGCGCTGTCTCTCTCGTACTCAAGGGGCATCCCGTGTAGATGCAAGAGAGACAGAGCGACGAAAACGAGTCTCTGAATCAGTCCGCAGTACGCACACTGGCAAAGTGAGCCGTTTTGCAGAGCCCCGCGTGATTACGGCGCCGCGGCGGCCAATTATCATGTTTCATCAGGTGCGAAATATTTACCGCCGCACTTGGCACGCGTCCTGCGGCAAGGCGGGGCGGGGCGGGGCGGGGCGGGGCGCGAGGAAGCGGAGGCACGGCTTGGTTTATGAGGACTGATGATCGACCACGGGAAGAGTGAATTACTCGACATTACACTAGAAAAAGATTTTTAAAAATCACAAGGCTCACCGAGAAGCTTTAGCTTTACTCAATTATGTTTTGGACGCTTGGATCATTCGCTCTTGGTGCCATTTCACAAACCGGCCCAACCTCTTTTGGCTTTTGCAGCTCAGCCAAGTCTTTTGCCGCGAACCGAAAAGTTTTGGCCGCGAGCGGTTTGAGGCCGTCGCTCCGTTTACGCCTCGCCTTCGCCTTTCACTGCAACAGTGCACCGCCGCGCCCGGATAACTTTGGATTGACCAAGACTGTGGAAGATGATGCAACTTTGCCTCTGCATTCGAGACTGAAGGGTTCGCGGAGGTGCTTCTCTCAGCGGTGAGGGGAGAATCACCCGCCTCGGGGCAGGGACGCGAGGGCACTGCGTGAACTTGAGAGGGACTCCAGTGAACCGCGCGACCGAACCAGGCAGAAGCGGTTCCGAAGCGGGCCGCGGGGCTTTTGAACTTGGCCCGTCATCGGGGCGGGCAGGACACACCGACAACACTGCACTCACCAGCTTGCCGATCATGTTGGGGTGTGGGTGCGGCGCGGTGCGACTTTGACGGCCGACGGAGCGATGATGTCGTGGAGACGCGCCGCGCCGAGTTTATATATCAAAGTGGCTGAAAGTGCGCTGGCCGGCGTGCCGGCGGACCGCGCCGCGCTGGCCGAGTGGGCATTCCACGCCGGGGCGCCGCGATTGGCTGCCGTTGGCTGCACTGGGCGCAGCCTGGGGTGGCGCAGCATGCATGGCGCAGCCTGGACGAACGGCCGCGGCGTTGGCCGCACTGCGCGCCGGCCTGCCATTGGCCGGCGGCACGCTGGCGGCACGCTGGCGGCACGCGCCCCTGCAGGCCGGCTCCGAAAACGGCCGCGTCGCTCGGTCCCTCTCGCACTCACGGCCAGGGCCGCGAGAGGGACAGAGCGACGCGGCCGTCGTGCGGAATGAGTGGAATGGGACTGACCAGCTCCCCGCAGAACTAATGTCGCCGCGGTGCGAGGCAGACAGCGAGACAGGTGTCGCGGCGTCCCTCCCCACGGCTGCCCCTGGCCTCCGCGGGTCGCCTCGGGCGGGGTGGGGCCGTCGTCGCCTCCTTCCTCGTCCAGCACGGCCGCCCTCTTCTTTGCAAGGCCAAGGACGCCGGGATGGCAGCAGCCGCGTCGAGAGATTCGCTTCGAAAGGGCTCCATAACTGAAGCACACTACAGCTAAAGTATAGTGTACTGCAGTGCCCCGCTGACCCAGTGAGCGTCGCTCCATTAGACCCCGGCCGGCGTTTGAGCAGCTATCGAAACGCCGGGTGCATCCTGCCCGGGCTGCCGGCGCGCGCGGGCCGCCGCGTTGCGCCCAGAGCACAGAGCAGGCCATCCTGGCCGCCCCGCCGCCCCGCACTCTGCACGAGCTGAGTGCGCCGACGACCGCGGCACAGTGGGCCAGAAGGCCGGTGGAGGCGGTCAAAACCCCGGACGCGTTTTGAGCTCCAGAGTCACTAAATGGGACTCAAACCGAACGTGTGACCCCACCAATGGATTACTCTCCGAACGAGGAATCCATTGGTGGGGTCACGCGTTTGGTTCGAGTCCTGTTTAGCGACTCTGGAGCTCAAAACGCGTCGAGAGTTTCGGCCGCCTCCACCAGTCTTCTGGCCCACTGTGCGCGGTCCGCGCCCTGGGGCCGAGGGTCGAGAGGCGCCTTCGCCCTGGGCGTGGCCGCGTGGCCGCCCTGGCCGTGTTCCTGCACAACGCGCCACGCGCCCACAGCGCACCTGGCATCCAGTCAAGTACGTGTAGCGGTGTAGCGGTGCACGGCCAATACCACCGGCAGCCTGCAGTGCAGTGCGCGCGCGCGGGAGCAAGGCTGGCGACAAGTGCTTCTCCGTGTTCTGTGTTCCTCGCAGACTCGCAGATGGGGTCGCCGGCCACCGATATTGTAGGACTGCGCGGGGCCTGCACGCCCGTGGGGAGAGAAGGGCTAGGCCTGGGCTGGGCTCCGGAGGAGACGTTACACTAGACAGCCTTGTCGGAGGAACGGAGGAGACACATTGTGGAAACAGAATTCTGGCATGCGTCTTCAGTTTGGCCAACTTTGCGGTGCCACTGCTCCAGGACGCTCATTGCATAGGCCTATCCGATGCAGGGCACATTTGAGATAAGAGTGTTTGGACTAGCCAGAAGTTTAGGCAGTAAGATGAGCTACATAGGTTCGGGCGCAGCGCAGCGGCCGCCTGAAGTCTCCTCCCCGCGGGTCGAGGCCAACCAAGGCCAACCCCAAGAACGCCTCGGAGGTAGGCCACCGCGACGCAGGCGAGCGCGGCGGGACGGTGTTCGGGGAGGACGGGCGGCAGCGAGGCTGGCTTGACTCGGCTATAGCGTCTCCGGCTCGCCGCCTCTCTCTACAATGTCGGCTCTGGATGTCGTCTGTTAACTGTTGCATTTGCATTCCTGGGCGTGTTAATGCTGTGCGATGGCCTGACAGATAGCGTCCCGTTGCGTGCGGGGCGGGGCGGGGCGGGGCGGGGCGGGCGGGGGGGCGGGGCGGGCGGGCGGGCGGGGTGGGGCGCGCGTGGTCGGTGGCGCCGGGGCGGCTACAGCGCTACTGCGTGCCGCGCCGCATAGCGCCACGAAGCTGGGACGTAGGTCGCAGGGACTTTACGTTGTACGTCCAGTGCACGTCTTGCGAAAGCCAATGTTTGGTTTCGAAACCCGGGCACACTGGTGTGCGGTATCACTGGCAGCGGGGCAAGAGCAAGTAGCAAGGCGACGCACAGTGGGCCAGGAGACCGGTGGAGGCGGTCAAAACTCTAGACGCGTTTTGAGCTCCAGAGTCGCTAACAGTACTCGAACCGAAAGTGTGACCCCACCAATGGATTCCTGATTCGGAGAGCAATCCATTGGTGGGGTCACACGTTCGGTTCGAGTCCCAATTAGCGACCCTGGAGCTCCGAAACGAGTCTAGAGTTTTGACCGCCTCCACCGGCTTCTGGCCCACTGTGCGACGGCGCGATTGGCGAGTGCCCCGCATGCCTTGGCTGCTGCCTTGGCTGTGCCTCGCCTGTTATCACGGCGAAGGCGAAGCAAGGCGAAGGCCACTGGCACGCGCCTCTTGCCTCACGGCCATCTCCACCTCCCCACGGTTACGCCCAGCCGCCCAGCACTGTCACTCTGGACCATCGCCGACCTGCGACACCTTGCCAGCAAAACAAAACGAGAAGCCCGTCCAGTGTCTGAGGGCGTGCGTGTGCGTGCGTGTATAGTTGTGTGTGTGTGTGTGTTCGTACGCGCACTGGCGGCTCGCGGTTGTGGCGAAATGCTCCGCTAACGTCACTAATAACCACCTTGTTCTGCGCTGGGCCGGGCTGGGCGCGAGACGCTTGGGCGCGCTGCTGGGCGCACTCCGGCCGAGTCCGTGTGCACGTGAGTGTGTGTGCGTGTGTGTGAGAGAAAGAGAACTGCCATCGAAGTGTCGCAGAACGAAGGCTGGTCCGCGGGATCCCCGCACCGCAGCGGACGACGCGAGCCTTGGGGTTGTCGTCGCGAGTATGGTTTCAGCGCCAGCGACAGTAGTAAAATTATGCTCTCTAAAACGGTCTCCTCGCGTTCCACCACGCGGAACGCAGCGTGAACGCATTCTGAACGCAGCATGGGTGTGGCAATCCCAACTCATCTCACCCTCCCTCCCCTCGGCATCAAAGCTTGGCGTATCCTTATCGGGTTGCCTGCAGCAGACTGATTCCGAGAGTCGTCGCCGTCGCTCTGCTGCCTCTCTCGCTCCTATACAGGACGCCCCACGAGTGCGGCAGAGGCAGAGCGACGACAACGACTCAGAGTCGCTCTGCTGAGTGCTCGATCGGCCGAACGCCGCGGAACGGAACGCTGACTAAACAAAGGAGTCGTCTAATCTCGGCACGGGGGGCGTGAGGGGAGGGGAGGGGGAATGCACTTGGCGGCCGCGGTCCCGGAGCACCCCGAGCACCCCCTGAGCCACCACGAGGTCCTCGCGTGAGCGCGGCGTGGGTACGCACGCGGCGCGCGGCACGCGGCGCGCAATTTTGCCGCAAGGCGATGACGCCCGCTGGGTTGGCAGCTCCGTTCCATGGTTCCATTGCCAGCACCGCGCAGCACTGGCGGCTTGCTGGCGGTGCGGTGCGGCGCTCTCGTAACTGCGGCACGCCGTGCCATGCCGCTGCCGCTGCGTATACATGCTATACGCACTTGCATCGCGCCTCGCGCTGCGCGTTGGTGGTTAAAACCCACTTAAAGCGGCTCAGTGTCGCATAGCTCTGCACCCAAGCACGCGGCGGTCGTTCGCCGGCCGGCCCACTGCACTGCTGCACTCCGCTTTGGGCGTTGTAGCTTTCGTTGCGGCCCTCCGCGTCGAAGGGCACCGCGCTCGCCGCCCTGTCTCTCTCCCACTCGCGCGGTCGTTCTGCACGGAGGAGAGAGAGAGATCGACGGAGCACTGTTCGTTTGTCGGTTTGAGTGCCCCGGACCCTTGACACGGCTTGCTTCTCGGCCGCCTTGGTTCGGAACGCAATTGGCCATCGACTGCAGCTGTGCAGAAGTCCGATTCCCCTGCCCGCACTCCTCGCTCTGTCTCTCTCGCTCTCATGACGAGTGCCGGAGGGGAGCGAGAGAGACAGAGCCACAAAAGCGCGCAGCGGAATCGGAATACAGTGTAAGTGGGGCTTCCCTCTGAGACCAGCGCGCGCCGCGCGGGTAGGCCACCCAACGCGCGTGAGTGTCTGCGTGTGGCCCGCCCTCTCGTAGCACGGCGCTCCAGGTGTTCGCTCCCCGCGCGTCCTTCCCTTCGCCCCGCTCCGCATGCCTCACGGATCAAAATGATTGTGATTTCAGCCCGCGCGTGTGTCGGAATCATTACCCGAGGCAACGGGGGTAAAGGGTCGTGATGGGATTCAAATGGCTAGCCTGTTTCCCGCTGCCAAGGATCCTGCAAACAGAGGCTTATTTGCAGGCGAGGCGCACCGTGCGTATAAGGTGGGGGGGGACCAGGGGCACAGCAGAAGACTCAAATTCTCAAACTCTTTCCGCTTTCGTATTTGGATTGCTCATGTGGTTGTCATTGTCAGTGAACATCTTCAACTTTCAACCTCATTCTCGTTATTGACGAAGACATTGGTTCAGTCGCTGACCTCGTTTCATAAGTTAAAGTAGGATAATGTCACTGACTAAACTTTTGAGGTTAAAAGCGCTTATTTCACAACCAAAACAGATCAAAATCTTGTTGGAAAATGCTAAAATTGGTGCTACAAACAGAAGGCTCTTAAGTGGCAGTCAAAATGAAATGAAAACCACTTTGGAAGTGCCCTTTTACATGACGTGCAGCAATAACATGAAGGCCGAAGAATGTCAATTGCTTTACAAAGACATGGTTGTGTTTGAAAACTTTTTATCAGAAACTGAGGAAAAAGTTATATTTGATGAAATTGAGCCATACATGTCACGACTCCACTATGAATATGATCATTGGGATAATGTAAGTTTTGTTCCTCCTGCCTACACATACAAGTGATGCGCTCTCAAAAATTTGTGACTTGATGGTTATTAAACGTCTTTCTGAATCATGTTGACAGGCTATTCATGGGTTCCGAGAAACAGAACGGCTTCATTGGACCCAACCAAGTATGCTGATTTTAGACAAGGTGCGCCAAGCAGCGTTTCCAGCGGGAAAACCACAACTGCGACATGTTCATGTTCTTGATCTCTCAGCTGATGGCTACATCAAGCCACACATTGATAGCGTCAAAGTAAGTTTCAAAACGTTCACTTTCTGTATATGACTTTAAGTGTCTCGTAAATTATGTTATGCAGCCTCGTACTAATTTTAAAACTTGTTTTTCTAGTTCTGTGGTGATACAATAGCAGGTTTGAGCCTTCTCTCAGATAGTGTGATGCGCCTAGTCCATGAGAAAGATAGTTCGAAGATTGTAGATGTAATACTCAAGCAAAGATCCTTGTATATCATGAGGTGTGTACTGCAGTCGATCACATTCTTTCTGACATTTTTCTAGTTTGGAATACCTGTAAGTTTGACTGTCATTTATGTGTTCTAGGGATTCCGCACGATACGACTACACCCATGAGATATTGAAACAAGCCGATTCCAAATTTAAAAGTGTGATTGTGCCTAAAGGTAGAAGAATTTCTGTAATTTGCAGAAGTGAAGTTACTAAAAAGCAATAAGACTGTCATAGTATTTACTATTGGTTATCAATAAATTTCAGTGATCAGAGATAATTATTTTAATAATTCTCAAAAAATGTTATTAGTGTAACATGATACAATAAACAAGTCTGTGATTTACATTACATTTTTAATTTTCCATTCCTTCTTCCAAAAACAAAA
Source organism: Thrips palmi (assembly GCF_012932325.1). Lineage (NCBI taxonomy): Eukaryota > Metazoa > Arthropoda > Insecta > Thysanoptera > Thripidae > Thrips > Thrips palmi. The sequence goes on from NW_023144635.1 coordinate 9,418,555, forward strand.
TTTTCAAAATTATAATCACTAAATTTAAAGAGGACAATAAAAGGCTAAAAGCAATTCACTTACACATGTAGCCTACACTGCAAATCCAAACGTCGGACAGCCTCACACTCTACGGCGTGAACCAACATGGCGTCACACTGACATGTGTGAGACACGGTTTGTCTCACACTTGCAAGCGTGGGAACCGTGTCGTTGAAGCACAGGAAACCCTTGGCAGCAAGTGAGAGACAAACGGTGTCACATGCGTACTTGCAGGCAAGGGGCAAACATGGCTCACAGTTGGAAGCGGGAGACATATTGGTTCGCGCCAAATAATATGAGACTGTCTCAGTCACACACCTGGATGGGTTAGCAGTGTACCCTCAGGCGGAGTGCCGTGCCTGTTGCTCCCGACCTGACCTGGGTGCCATGCTCCACTCCTCAAGAGCAGCGCCTGCTTTTGGGGCCACTCCAGAGGCCGGGGCCTCTCCGAACCGACGCGAGTGCGGTAATAAATGGTTACAGTCCTCTCCTCTGCGCGCTCTGCGTACACGGTCGTCCATCCCGATGACGGCGATGGGTGGCTTCAGCCTTCCCAGCCGCCGAGTCTGGCGAAATTCCGCACGGCGAACGGGTCCACTTTTGCGCACCCCTTCCCTCGCCCCACCCCTTCTCAGCTTCCCCCCCCCCTCCCCAGGGGGCGGGGACGGCACGGCGCGGGGGTAGGCCCTGCCGCCCTGCCGGCGATGCGCTGCCGGCGTCCGGCCCGCCGCTCGCTGCCGCCGCCAGCCGCCAGGGCCACAGCAGCCACAGTCGTGTCCTGGCCTCCCCCGCGCTCGCAGCCCCGCGCCGCGACGCCCCCAGACCGCCGCAGGGCCGCCGCGTCGTCGCGCCACTCGACGCGGAACCAGCGACCGCGAAGCGCGAACCTCGAAGCATCCTCGAGCGTCGGGCCCGGAGCGGCGCGGAGCGGAGTGCGGACAAGTTGCCGGCTCCGGTGACCCGACCCGGCCGGCTCGACTCCGGTGTCCGGCCTGCCCGGCGCTCCATCCGCGGCTGTCCACGGCGGTCGAGTCACTCGCAGCCTCTGCCCCTGCCCCTGCCCGCGGCTGGCACACCGCTGCCGAGGTACGGTACGCTGGTTAGGAAATGGGCTTTGCGGCCCCGGTGAGCGCGGAAAGAAACTAAACGCATTTTGTGGGGGAAAAATATTCCTATCCAAACTTTGGCTGGGCTAACCCAGTTTCTCGTGACCCTCGAAAGTTGGAGAGAAATTCCCCGCCGGCTAAACGGGGCCAGCGGGCCAGCAGCCACGATAATTTTCGCGGTTTCACTGTTGCCGCTGGCCTGCGGACCCTTCAGCCAAGTCCGGGCAAGGCCGGGCAGGCAACCCCTCGCAACCCCTGCACTGCAAACCACCTGTAGACCACCCTGCCGCACTTGGCGGCAGAGTCCAAGTCTTCCAGCGGCACCGCGCGAGGACAATCAGTCACGTGCCGGTGAAGCACCGACGCACAGTGGTCCAGGAGATAGGTGGAGTCGGCCAAAACTCAAGACGCGTTTTGAGCTCCACAGTCGCTACCTAGGACTCGAACCGAGCGTGTGACCCCACCAATGGATTCCTCGTTCGGGGAGCAATCCATTGGTGGGGTCACACGTTCGGCTCGAGTCCCACTTAGCGACTGTGGAGCTCAAAACGCGTCCGGGATTTGGACCACCTCCGCCGGTCTTCTGGCCCACTGTGCGGGCGGCCCTGCTGGACCGTAAGCAGGGTTGCCCGCGCACGGCGCTCCTTAGCTCGCCGAGCTCGCCGTCCGGCCCAGTCCAGCCCCCGCGGCGCTGCGGCACTGCGGCGCCGCGGCCTCGACGCGGAGCTCACCGCTCTGCCTTTCAAAGCCCGCGTGCGCCAAACTTGAAGGTGAAAATGGAATGCATAAAAGGATTAACTTTGGCGACGCGCAGCTCGCAGCCCTGGCCAAGGCCCTGGCCGACACCAGCTGGCAACAAGGTGGCCGCCAAGGAGGCCGCGGAGTGCCCTTCTTGCCTTCCCTCGTGGAGCCCCTCTTTGTGGCCGCGGCCTGCCCCGGGGGCTGCCCCGAGGCTGCCCTGGCCGGCCGTGCCACCGCCCCACCCCGCGGGATCCGGCCGTGGAAGTTGGCTCTTATATAATTATGAGACAAAAGAGTCATTTACATTTCAGAGATTGGAGTGGGGGGACTTTGCGGCCTGAGCGTGCCCTGAGCGTAGCCTTAGCGTGCCCTGAGCGTGGTCTTAGCGTGGCCTAGCGTGGCCTAGCGTGGCTGCCGCGCCTCCTCGAGGACGCCGTGGAGGCCCTTGAGGCCAAGCAAACCGTGACGAGAGTGCGGCTAGAGCCCAGGCGGAGCCGCCATGTGCCGTGCACGGCGTCGTGCTGGTGCGGTGCGCCCCACACGGCCGCCGGGGAAATGTGTGTCACTCACAGGGGCGGCTCTCGGCTCTCGCTGACAGCGGGGCGCCCTCTCCCCGCTCCACGGCGGGAACCGGGAAAACAAAATTGTAACGGTGACGGCGTGGACCTGGGTGGCGCCACACCGGGCAGGCGGACAGGCGGGCGGCCGGACAGGCGGGCACGGGTCCGGCAAACTTGCACCCCGGCGCCGTCCACCGTCCGCCGTCCATCGCGTTTATGGCCCACTCGAACTAACTAGGGCGCGGACTGTACCGTCGCCAGCCACTCGGCGCGCACCGCTCGCAATCGCACGGCAGACTCACCGCCCTGGCCGCCCTGGCCATCAATAGAGCAAACTGGGCAACTTTACGACCGAGTCAAAGCAGCTCGGCGGCAACTTCGGCGCGCCGAGCTACAATCGGCAATGGGCCGGATTGGTTGGTGTGTCGCACAACTCGGCACAACTCCGTAATCGAGAACGCATCCGAGAGGCGCATCGCCGCATCGCACTCGCTTGCCGGATTAACCTGCCCGGGGCTCTGGGAAGCGGAGGGCGGGGAAGGGGGTGGGACAAGTTTCCGAATCTGGCCCGACTTTTCCAGGGGGCTGCCTTGTTTCGGCGCGCAGGACTCGGCCAAGTTTTAATCTCTGTGGTCTTCCCTTGGCGAGCCCTAGTGTCCTCACGCTGCTCGCCATCCTCGCCATCCTCACGGCCACGGGGGGCGCCAAGCTGCCAAGCCGCCAAGCCGCCAAGCCCCAAGTCCAGAGACCAGCCAGGCGGGGCTTGCGCCGGCCTCCACGCGCACCTGAGGTGCGTCGCCTCCCACCCCTTGCCCCCGCCATCCCCAAAACGCAAACTCGGCGCAAACAAATTTTTAAGTCAGCAGTCGCCGGGGAATAAGCAGCAGTCTGGTCGAATTATGCTGGCCGCTTCTGTCTGATGTTAAAAAGGCGCCACGTATTTATATAGCAAGATCCCCGGGGCGGACGGCGAGGCTGCCCTGGCGCGGCCGCGGCGGTCTCGGCCTCGTCGATGTCGCGACGTCGCCGCCGCGCCGCCACGGCCGCGCCAAAGGCAGCGGCGCTTCGGAAAAAGAATGGAGAGAGAGCTTCGTCAGTTTGTCCTTTGGCCCCCACCCCGCCCCGCCCCGCCCCGCCCCGCCACTTGGGGAACACCTTAGAGCGCCTCATCACCCCTCACGGCTTTTTTCTCCCCCGTGTTTTGGAACGCCTTATTCCACGGCCGCTATTCCTCTTCGTTTGATGTCGCCCCACCCCGCCCCGCCCCGCCCCGCCCCGCCCCGCCCCGCCCCGCCCCGCCCCGCCACGCCCCTGCCATCCCGCCCCTTCGGCAATTATCAGCGTCCTTTGCGTGAACGCCCTCGGCGCAAACGCCAGCCGAAAGGCCAATCTCGGCGCGCTCTGCCAGGTACACTGGGTCACTACAGCCGCGGGCCGCGGGGCTGCTGGGAACGCCCACGACCGGCTTCGGGGAAGGGGGAGGGGAGGGGGAGGCAGTTCAGTATCGAAAACAAAGCGCGCGGCGCGCGTGTGCGCCCCGCCCCATCGAGAAGGCCCTGTGTTTTCTAACTGAGCCCGCTCACGCCATGCGGCCAGAGAGCCGATGACATTCTGATCCAATTACTGAGCTCTGTTTACTGTGTCCCCTGTCCGGCCTGTCCGGCTGGGGCGGGACCGCCACCAGGACCGCCAGGACGGGCGCCATGGTCGCGGCCCCAGGCACGTCGCCGTCGCCGCGCCGCGTCCAGTAGACCGATTCCGAGAGTCGTTTTCGTCGCTGTCTCTTTCCTGCACCGATACGGGACGCTCAATGAGTGCGAGAGAGACGACTCTCGGAATCGGTCTGGTCTGCAGACGGCTTGGCGGACGTGCCCCGAATCTCCCTGGACTGGCGTGGCAGTGGCGTGGCAGTGGCGTGGCAGTGGCGTGGCAGTGGCGTCTCCGTCTGGGGCAGCCAAGCAGCCAACCCGAAATACACACATGCAGCCAATCAAGGCCAACTACGCCCCGGGGCCGCCCCAGCCCAGCCCAGCCCGAGCCCCAGGGCCCCGGCACGGCAGGGGGTGGCGGACGGAGGCAGCAGCCAGACCACGAGCAGACTGTAGCGGGTCACCTTGCGTCACTCGCAGGGGCAGGGCTCGGCGCCGCCCTCGGCCGCGTCGCCTCGGGGCGCCCTGCCCTGCCTCCACGTGCGTCCTTCCGACGGCCCGAGAAGGCCGAGAAGGCCATGCAGCTGCAGGCCAGCGGTCGCCGGACCAGACCACGCTCCGGCAGCGCCGCGTCCCTCCCACACTCGTGGAGCGCCCCGTGTGGAGCGAGAGGGACAGGCGGCCGCTCCGAGTCAGCCTGCGGGGGCCGTGGCGCAATTTCATTACGCGGCGCCTACACTCTAAATGTAGGGTGCCCAGTAACTGGGCGCCTTTGTCGCCCGCCCCACTTTTTAGGGTGCCAAATGTCGCCCAGTTTCTGGGCACCTTTGTCGCCCAGTCTCGGGGTGGACAAATCATACAGTAACCGGCCCTCTCCCAGGGTAGAACATGTTCAGGTGTCTAGTTCCTGGGCGACTGAGGTGCCTAGATTCTGGGCACCTTTGGCACCTCAGTCGCTGCTGGTCCATGGGTGGAGGCAGGTTCCTTAATGGTTTGTCCACCTCGAGACTGGGCGACAAAGGTGCCCAGAAACTGGGCGACATTTGGCACCCTAAAAAGTGGGGCGGGCGACAAAGGCACCCAGTTACTGGGCACCCTACATTTAGAGTGTAGCCTTGGTGCCGGCCTGTCGGCCTGGCGGCGCGTCGGCCCGGCCGCCCAGCGAATCGAATGAAGGGCGGGAGTGCCCCGAGGGCCTGGCCGAGGGCCTGGCCGCCGCCTTGCACTCCAGCATGCCTCCAGCCTCTTCCCGCCGCCCTTTCCGTCGTCCTTGAATTTGAAGGCCCCGTGGAGTGCGCGCGGCTGCACAGTGTCACAGCGCCCCGCCACGCTGCAGTGCCCCGGCGCCGTCCAGGCCGGCTGCACCCCGGCGGCCCTCCACCCTCCCTGTCGTCCCAGGCCAGGCCAGCCGGCCGAGCAAAACGACAGCCAGCCGTGAAAAAACCTCGCTGCACCTTTGGGCAATCGAATATGCAAAGGCCGCGAGGGCGCACGCGCGTCCGTTCCAGCAGGACACCGGCGGGGGCGGCGGGGCGAGGCGGGCCCTTGACTGAGTCCCTGGCTGCCTGGCGCAGTCTGGCCATGCTAACTAGCTGGACCCAATTAACAGACTGGGGCTACTCTCGCAGTCAGCGGGGGCGTTAGATCAAGGCTAAGCCTGTGCAAATGGACTCGCTGGGACTCGCTCCCCGTCCGTCGCACCTCCACCTCATAACCCAGCCGGCACCCAGGCCTGGGCCCCGGCCGCGGCCAGCCGGCCCTGCTCACCTGGCGAGCCTTCCCGCCCCCCCTCCATCCCCTCCAGCCCCTCCAACCCCTCCAGCCCTTCCAGCTCCTCTATCCCCTCCGACCCTCCCAGCCCCTCTAGCCCCTCCGACCCTTCCCGCCCCTCCATCCCCTCCGACCCTTCCAGCCCTTCCATCCCCTCCGACCCTTCCAGCCCTTCCAGCTCCTCCATCCCCTCCGACCCTTCTAGCCCCTCCATCCCCTCCGACCCTTCTAGCCCCTCCAGCCCCTCCGACCCTTCCAGCCCCTCCAGCCCCTCCGACCCTTCCAGCCCCTCCCGGGCGCGGATCCAAGGGGGGGGCGATGGGGGCGTCGCCCCCCCCCTGAAGGCGGCGAAGCCGCCTGAAAGGTAGGCAAAAAGTCGCACATAACCCCTGTAGGTAGGCAACTTTCACGACGTCGCCCCCCCCTGAACCCGTCTCTGGATCCGCCCTTGGCCCCTCCAGCCCCTCCGACCCTTCCAGCCCCTCCAGCCCCTCCGACCCTTCCAGCCCCTCCAGCCCCTCCGACCCTTCCAGCCCCTCCAGCCCCTCCGACCCTTCTAGCCCCTCCATCCCCTCCGACCCTTCTAGCCCCTCCAGCCCCTCCGACCCTTCCAGCCCCTCCAGCCCCTCCGACCCTTCCATCCCCTCCAGCCCCTCCAGCGCCACCATGCGTGCGGGAGAGCGTGCTGCCGCGGAAAGCGATCGCGACACGGCACCGGAAAGGGAGCAGGGGGCTGCACGGAAAAAAATAGATTAGCTGTCACAGCTAATATGTTTGCTGTTATTTCTTCAGCTAAGAAATTTAGTTGGTGCAACCAAAAAAATAGCTTCGACAGCAAATATTTTGCTCCAACAGCCAATATGAAAGTTAGTTCTCACGACTAATAATTTTGGCTACGTGGAACGAGAAGTTTGCTTCACATCTCAATAGTTAGTTGTAAAGACTGACACGTATCACAGACACGAAAAGAAAAAAAAACCAATCGATATTGGATTCGAACCTGGGACCTGACGACTGCGAGACAGGGCCGCTAACCACTACGCCACAATGACGATCTGCATGCCGAATAACAGAGCGACCGTTAAGACGTGTCTCGCCGACAAACTCGGGAAATCTGTCGTCGTCGGCTTCATACGCGATCTTTGGCGACTGGCGGACGTCATCACTGTGACAGCGCAGTGGTTAGCGACCTTGTCTCTCGATCACCAGGTCCCAGGTTCGATTCCAATTTCGATTGGGTTTTTTTTCTTCTTTTCGTGTCTGTGATTACATGTCAGTCTTTACAACTAACTATTGAGATGTGTAGCAAACTTCTCGTTCCACGTAGCTAAAATTATTAGTCGTGAGAACTAACTTTCATATTGGCTGTTGGAGCAAAATATTTGCTGTCGAAGCTATTTTTTTGGTTGCACCAACTAAATTTCTTAGCTAAAGAAATATCAGCAAACATATTAGCTGTGACAGCTAATCTATTTTTTTCCGTGTGAGAGCTCAAAGGTGTGGCTGGGCCGAGGAAGGCAATTATGCAGTGTGAGAAACAACCATGGTAAATCGCGGTAAATCGTGCCTCACGCTGCAGAGAGTCGTCACTTAATTTTTTGTTGTTGCTATAATTTACCGAACTTCTGAAGTACCACGCAAAATATGTAGCTGATGGGGGGTGGTCACTCAAAATATTCTCTGTGTACGTCGGGGTTACTTACAAACTTCAATGGAGAGATTAACAAAAATACTTTTTTACACATGCGGAACATTATTAAAAATATACCCATGTATTTTTAGGTTGAAATATATGTTGTGGCCGGTTGTGGCCATGCTGCTCACAAAGCTAGCCGGCCCATCCCAACCAAGGGCAGGCAAAAAGAGGGTACAAAGACCAAATTCTGCCCGAATCACCATTTCCACACTTTTTTTCGAACCAGTCGTCAGCTCGACCGGGCGGAGCGATTGCCGATTTCGTTTTCGTTCTCCTTACTTCCGGTCCGGCCGGACTACCCTATATTTGGTCGATGTTTGTGACATTGGTGTCGGCGATCAATTCCTGACAGGGGCAGCGGCAGCCCGCTCGTCAATGTTTGCTTTTCGGCCCGTTGCCGTTCCGCCGTGGCAGTGCCGTGGCACCGCGCAACCACGCGCAACGCAGCACACTGCCCACCGAAAGCAACCGCCGCTACCGCTCCGGTGGCTTCGCCTCCGGCAGCGGCGGCAGCGCGCCGGGAAACGCCGCCAAAGTGCTGAGCTGCGTCACCTGTTGTTGTTGTTGTTGTTTTTGCTCTTTTTGTTGTTTTTGTTGTTTTTGTTGTTGTTAACGTGCTGGTTTGTTTCATGGACATTCCAGACGAGAGAGCGCGTAGCAGCCGCGGGACCGCGGCGGCGGCCCTGAGCCAGCGCGAATTGTTGACTCAACAATCAGTTCATAGCCAACAACTCTGAATCCTACTCATAAACAGTTCTGAAGCCACGGCGGCGACGAGACAGACTAGACACCGTCCGCGATGACGACGGTCATGCGCGGCTGTTCTTGGCAGAGCGATCTTCCGTCTCTCTCTCTCTCTCTCTCTCTCTCTCTCTCCGCGGTCGCCCGGCCCCGAGAATTTGCAAGCGTAACGAGGATGCCGTCTTTTTGTCCGTGGCCCGACGCCTGGCGGCGTGGCGCGATGGCGCGGCGCCCCCCTGGCTGAGGCGTGGCGGCGCCGTGGCCCGGCAGGGCGGCAGGGCGGCAGGGATCGCCCGTCTATTTGTTCGCCTACTTGTTGTTTGATCAGCAACGACCTTCAGGCTTATTACTCATGGACGCGTACGGCTGTGTTTCGGATCCACGCCCACCCCCCACCCCACCCGAACTCCGCCCACCCCGCCCCGCCCCGCCCCGCCCCGCCCCGCCCCGCCCCGGCCGGCAGGGCCCCTCGGCCCCTCGCGTGACGAGTTGGGCGGCAAACTCTTTTCTGACAAGAGGACAAACGGACGTGGCAACGGAGCGACGCAGAGCGACGCCCTTCAGAGGGACGGCGGGACGACCTGATGGCCTGGAACAAATTTGGCGCCAAGCGCGGCAAGCGCGCGAAAGCGCCCTCCGAACTGGTTCGATTCAAATGGTACACTTCGGCCTTCGGTGTGGACAGGTAGCAAGCACGCCCGTCGCGTGTCTGTTACACCTCACTAGATTATTTCGAAACACTCGACTGCTCAATTTCCCATGATCCAACGTCTCGAAATAATTTGAAAGTGCACTTATGCCGACGACGTGACTGCGACCAGCACCTGCGAAAAAAACATTTTCCGGCTGCGCTCGAAGGTAGCGCGGCTGCACTGCGAACGCACGGTGCGCTGCGGATGAGAGCAGAGACGCCGGATTGAATACAGAAGTAGAATGGGGTCGGTCGTAAACGGGCGTTGCGCGGGGAGAGAGGGGGGGGTCTATTCACGCGGGGCGTGCATTATTGCACCATACAACAACGCCCCCCTCCCCCAAGGAAATCGCTCCGTCATGATGGGGCATCCATAAGCAGGCCGAAAAGAAAACAGCCTCCAGAGGGTCGCCTCCTCCGGTCGCCTCTCCAGCCGCCTCCAGCCGCCTCCAGCCTCCCCGGCCCTCATCCCCCTCAACAAGCTCGGCAATCCTGGGGTGGACGATAAGAAGGGAAGGGCCCAAGCCACACACAACCACGGCCAGCACAAACACCGTTTTTTCCGGTCCACCGCCCTGGGAGGTCCCGGCTCGGCTCGGTCTTGCCCGTCTTGCTGCCCGGACTCCGGACCGCACCGCAGCCGCAGCACCGCGCAGCGCGGGGCTCGGCTCTCCTCCATCGGCTCTGGGCCGTGCTGTGCGGCTGTGCTGCGGGGACCGGGACGGGGACCGAGCGCCCGAGCGGCGGCGGTAGGCCATCCCGCAACACACAGCTGCGCCACGGGCCGGCCTCCAGCCTGCCAGCAGGGGCTCTGCCGCCGCTGTGCCTCCATCTGCCTTCACTCTGAGGCCGAGGCGCCGTGAAAAATCCGATTCCACCCGTTTCTTTCTCGTCGCCGTCGATAATTTAAATTTGAAATAGCGGAGAGCAAAATTTTTCCACCTTGTTTTGAACCTCGGTGCAGTCTAGTGTACAGCAAACGGAACGGAATAGGCTCTTCTGCCGCGCGCTGGGACTACCCCGCCGACGACCCCGCGGCGGTCACAAAGACAATCAAATGAAAAGTTCAAAAAAATCTTAAATTTCCCAAGATCTCCTCTTACAAAATTGAATATATTTTTTTTTGAGCCCTTGAGAGCGTAACGAACAGCAGACGACTGATCCCTAAACACACCAATGAAGATTTCAAACAAGCAGCGCTCTTCGTGAGCTTGCCCCAAGGTTTGTGCGCCCCGCTGCCCCGCGCCCCGCCCCGCCCCGCCCCGCCCCGCCCCTCCCCTCCGTGATGCGTGCCTTTTGGCAGTATACATCCATCAATTGATGGATGCGGTCGTGGTCCCGTTGCGCTGCTCCTCCTTTATCCCGACATCGGAACGCCCCTCGGCCCTCGGGCTGCTCTGCGCTCTGCGCCCCGGAATCTGCCGGGGGAGGGGGGGAGGGGGATGCGCTCGAGCGACGCTTCCGCCAGCGAGTGGCTGCCGGGCCTGCCGGGCCGGCGGGCGGTGCACAGTGGGCCAGAAGACCGGTGGAGGCGGACAAAACTCTTGACGCGTTTCGAGCTCCAGGGTCGCTAAATGGGCCTCGAACCGAACGTGTGACCCCACCAATGGATTACTTGTTCGGGGAGCAATCCAATGGTGGGGTCACACGTTCGGTTCGAGGACCATTTAGCGACTCTGGAGCTCAAAACGCGTCAAGAGTTTTGGCCGCCTCCACCGGTCTTCTGGCCCACTGTGCGGTGCGCGAGTAGCCCCCGCTCCCCGCCGGCCCCGCTGGCTCCAAGGGCGCGCCGGCCGGCGGCAGGAGAGTCTTGCGGTGCCCAAACTTTGGCGGCATGATCACAGACCAGATGACGGGGCGCCGCATCGCCGCATCACCCTTCAGGTCGTCCGCGTTAATCAACCCGCAGCCTTATCGCTCTCATCACCCTCCTCATTTCGTTCAATCAACTTGGCCTCATCTTGGCAGGCAACACCGCCCGCCGCGCCGGCCATCCTGGGGATGACCCCCTCCCCCGTCTCCCTGGTCACCCTCCTTGGTCACTTAATAAAAGACGCGTCACCTCGCCCGCGAAATATACGACGGGGTAAACGAGGCGCCAGGCCGGCAGGCAGGCAGGCAGGCAGGCAGGCCGGCCCCAGCGGGGCATCGTCCTCGAGGTGACGACAGCAGCAGCACGCCGTCGGTACATATCGGCCTGTAAGTGATGACGCCAGCAGCTGTCCGTCATCCTGCGGACCTCTGTCTCTCTCGCACTCGTGGGGCGCTCGTATGGGTGCGAGAGAGACAGAGCGACGAACAGTGTGCCGGCCGGCCAGGCCGAGGGCCAGCCAGCTCATCCCTTCAGCCCGCTTCGACGCCTCGGCCACTCGGCCGGTGTGGTTACCTCCACATCCGGGCGCGTCGGCGCCCACGCTGTGAATAGGGCGAGAGGGCTGGCCCTTGTGCCAGCGCTGTGGGGAACAGTGGGCCAGAAGACCGGTGGAGGCGGCCAAAACTCTAGACGCGTTTTGAGCTCTGGAGTCACTAAATGGGACTCGAACCGAACGTGCGACCCCACCAATGGATTGCTCTCCGAACGAGGAATCCATTGGTGGGGTCACACGTTCGGTTCGAGTCCCGTTTAGCGGCTCTGGAGCTCAAAACGCGTCTAGAGTTTCGGCCGCCTCCACCGGTCTTCTGACCCACTGTGCGGCTCTCGTTCCAGCGCCGTGGGGCTGTGTGTGGCGCGGTGGGCGAAGGGCCGGCACGCCAGCGCCGCAGGACGAAGTCGAACCGATTTAGTCCGAGGCTTACGCTCGCCGCCACCGCCGCCCGAAATTCACAACTTGAGTGCCTCAAGTTTTACCGTTGGTTGAGCTCTCATTACTCAGCTAGCTGCTCCGGCGCCGAGCAGCAGTAGCAGCACCGCGCTGTCTAAAATTGGAGCGCCACACATTGTATGAGATGATGAATGGAACGTGGAGCAGCAAGGCCGCTCCGTGTTTTTGTTTTGTTTTTCCGCGGCCGCGCTGTCGGTCAGAGCGTCAGACCGTTAGATACTCAGGCACGGCGGATCTCTCACACGGCATGCTGATGTGGTTGTGCGGTGCTCGCCCCTGCAGACTGATCCCGAGAGTCGTTTTCGTCGCTCCGTCTCTCTCGCACTCATGAAGCGTCCCGTGTGGGTGCGAGAGAGACAGAGCGACGACAGGCCCGGTGGGCTTGTCTGCCTCCTCGCCGCGCGCCTCGCCGCGTGTTTGCATCCGAGTGAAAACAACTCTGCGGCGGCCCGCTCTGCCTATAACGCCCACCCACCAGAGCCGCACAGTGGGCCAGAAGACCGGTGGAGGCGGCCGAAACTCTAGACGCGTTTTGAGCTCCGGAGTCGCTAAACAGGACTCGAAACGAACGTGTGATCCCACCAATGGATTCCTCGTTCGGGGAGCAATCCATTGGTGGGGTCACACGTTCGGTTCGAGTCCGATTTAGTGACTCTGGTGCTCAAAACGCGTCTAAATTTTTGTCCGCCTCCCTCCGCCGGTCTTCTGGCCCACTGTGTGCCGCCCACCTTGAAGGTGCCAGCTACTCCCCCTATGCCGCTTCCGTGGCCAAAGTTGGCCAAAATGTAGACGGATGTCTAAAAGTTCTAAAAGTCCTGACCTTGGACGACCGCTGCGTGCAAGTGTTGCAAATCGTTCTCCCTAAAGCGTGTGGGTGGTCTGAACATCCTTCTCTTATACGCCCTACTCCTCCCTCCGGTATGCGAATTGCAACACTCGTTTATGCGAGCAGTGGCGCAGCAAATTCGGTCAACATGCAGACGGATGTCTGGAAGTTGTTGTTTCTGCCTGACTTTGGGGCGGCCGCCATCTGGATCGTCCAGCCGAGATTTCCCCGATTCCATAAAGCAGCTCGCCGCTTCTCCTCCTGCTCGTGGTGGTCCTGGTCTTGGTCCTGGTCGTCCCGGAGGCCGAGAGGGGCCGTGGCCGGCAAGACGGGGCCGAGACCAAGGGCCCAGGCCAAGGGCCCAGGGCCGCGGGGCGGCTATCGGACTCATGCACAATGAATGATACGCTGAGTGGAAACGCGTCCCGGGGCGGCCTTCTTCGTGTGTGGTGTGTGTGTGTGTGTGTGTGTGTGTGTGTGTGTGTGTGTGTGTGTGTGTGTGTGCGCGCGCGGCGCGCGCGCGCGTGCGTGCCCGTGCCTCTGGAGGTGGAGAAGAAGGCTGCCCTCGCGGACGCGGGCTGTGTTGGGGTGGGGCGGAACGGGCAAGCGGCCGTTCCTTGCGTTCCTCTCAACAAAGAAAAAAAAAAGTTTATATCCCTCCAGGAGCGGCGGCCGTAATATCACGCTGGTTTATTTAAGGGCATCGACGGATACCTGGGAGCCCTTAATGGAAAACAATGCGAGGCGATGGGCCAAGGGCTGGGCTGGGCTGGGCCAAGGGCTGGGCTGGGCTGGCGAGGCGAGGCCCGGAGGGTGAAATGAAATTTCCGTTAAAATACGCTGCTCCCACGCGCCGCTCTCCGCGGGGCGGCGTGCGTGTGTTCGGCGTGCTTGTGAATGTGTGTGTGTGTGTGGGTGAGTGTTTACTCGCTTGCGCTCGTGTGTGTGTGTGTGTACGTATGTGTGTGTTTGTGGCCAACAGGCCTTACTGCTGCAGGCATGGCAGTGCCCAGTCCCCAGGCAAGTCCAGCTTTAGCATCCCCTGGGAAATTTTCGCCATTTTTCTCGACCTTCGCGGTTAGCCCGTGCCGTGCCGTGCGGTGCCGGCCGCGAGCGTTGCAGCCGATCTCTTCCTTGTTTGTTCGCCCTTTTCCTCTCTTTCTCGCTCGACCACAGGGCAGCGGTTTTCTCTCTCTCTTCGACGAGCGGACGCCGCACTGGGCCGCACGCGACAACTAATGCTGTGCTTGTGTCGTTCCAGGACAGACCTTGGGGCCCTCTGCCCACCCTGCCGGCTCCCCAGGCGGCCGTGGGGGTGGAGGGTGGGCGGCGAGGCGGGCGGGGCCTGGCGGGCCGTGCAGCCCGCGCGCCGACATGGCCCTGTTGCAGTCATGCTGCTGCTGGCACTCCCTGCGCAAGGGCAGCTACGCCAGCGCCGTCTACACCATGGTAAGTGCGGGTGGAGCGGCATGCGTCCCGACTGGTACTTACAGTGTGGCCGAGGCCGGGCCAAGGTCGGCCAAGGTCGGCCAAGGTCGTGGCGTCGTGGTGCTGCACTGTGCTGGACGCCATGTGGCCGTGGTGGAGGCCGTGGGCTTGTCCGAGGCCATGTGGCCGAGGCCGAGGGCTTGTCCGAGGCCATGGTGCCCGCCGGGACCTCGCCCTGGCCGTGGCCGTGCTGCTGTCTCAGACAGCGTGTGTAGTGCTAATGGCTTAATGGCGGGTCACAATGAGGCGAGTAAAGAGACAAAGCCGGCGAGGGAGCCCGCCCCGCCACGGCAGCGTTCATGCCGCGGTACGCCAAGAGAGAAGGGCGAGCTGCTACACGTTAAAAGCCCCGCTTGCTGTGCTCGTCCTGCTTGTCCTGCTTGTCCTGCCGAGTGCTGCGGTCGGGGCGCACCGCGGCGGAGCCCGAGTAAAAATAGAAGGCTGCAGAAAGGCTGACGCACGGCTGACGCATGGCTGTATGGACCGTTTTTTGGCTGTATGCATGGCTGCCATGGCTGCGTTGCAGCCATGTCGCAGCCATAGCGACATCCTGGACTTGCAGCCATCCACGCTGCAGTGGCTGGTCTGGCTGTTTCACGGAGCGCTTTGGCTGTGAAACGCTTCAGAAGCTGCGCACAGAAGCCTTTTGGCTGCCCTAAGCAGCCTATAAACGCTGCCACTCACAGCCAACTTAGCTGCAATGGCTGTAGGCTGCGCGTCGCAGCGTGTTGGCTGCTGGCGCCAGCCGGGCCGTGGCTAGACGTTACAGCCATGTAGGCTGCCACGGCTGTAGGCTGCGCGTAGCAGCGTGTTGGCTGCTGGCGCCAGCCGGGCCGCGGCTGGATTTTACAGCCACGCGGGCTGCAATGGCTGTAGGCTGCGCACTGCGCGTCGCAGCGCGCTGGCTGCTAGCGACAGCCTGGCCGCGGCTGCACTTAACAGCCACGCAGGCTGCAATGGCTGTAGGCTGCGCGTCGCAGCGTGTTGGCTGTCGGATGCAGCCGGGCTACGGCAGGACTAAACAGCCATGTAGGCTGCAATGGCTGTAGGCTACGGATTGCAGCATGGTGGATGCTGGCGGTATTCAGGCAACGGTCGAATTCCTTGATTAAAGGGCTATAAAAAATAGAAAAAAATAGACTGGGTGCGTGGTATGCTGATATTTGAGTTGAATACGTTAACATACATAAGCCATGCAAGTTTCGTAAAAATCGGGAAACTTTTTTGTTATCTTTGATATCTCGGGAACGGTAAGTCCTACATGAAATTACTTAGCAGATTTGGATCCGGAACGGTGTTCGGACCCTAGAAAATCTACAAAGGGCTCCATAGAACTTCAAAGGGCGTAACAGGGACCCTCAAAGGTCCTCATGGGGACCTTCATGAACTAAGGAGTGAAGCCTAGTAGCGATATGGATGCTGCCGATGGCATCCACGAGGCTGCAGGATGCGGCCGAGATGTGGCTCTGACCCGCAGCTTCATAGCTGCCGGGGGCAGCGTGGGCCGGGCGAAAGAAGGCTTCCTGGAGCATCCTGAAGGCTGCGGGGTGCAGCCTACAGCAGCGCCTCACAGCCTCCAGGCTTCCGGGGACAGCGTGGCCCGGGCGAAGGAAGGCTGCCTGGGGCATCCTGAAGGCTGCGGGGTGCAGTCTGGAGCAGTGCCTCGCAGCCTCGTGGCTGCTGGAGGCAGCGTGGCTCGCGAAGGAAGGCTGTCTGGCGCATCCTGAAGGCTACGGGGTGCAGCCTAGAGCAGCGGGGGCAGCGCTGACTGGGCTCCAAAGGGACACTTCAGTGGCTGGCAGGTGCAGCCAGAGACGCTGCACCGGCTGCGGATGGCTGTATTTTGGCTGACGTATGTCCGAATACAGCCAATGTCTGCAGCCATCCGAGTTCCATCCGCGCGTTGTAAGCAACCTGGAGGGAGCCAGCCTGCAGCCAATCTGCAGCCTATAATTTTCTCTCGGGAGACCCGACGAAGCGAGGCGCCTCGCAGCCTCGCAGCACGCCCGGCGCGGCGGCGCGGTGGCACCCTCCACTCCACGGGGAGGGTCGCGCGGGTCGCGGCGTCGGCCCGGGCTGCCAGCTCCAGTGGTCGAGTTGGAAACGACGCGACACAACGCGCCGAACCACCAGCCAGTGAATATGTATTACCGGGGCCCTCGTCACGACGGGCGGGGCGGGGCGGGGCCGCGATGAGTGAGATGCTGAGGGCCTGTGCCGCGCTGTGCCGCCGGGATTCGGGTCACCCACCCTCGAGGAGACACTCGCACAGATTGATCGCGGCTATATTTCCCTCATGCAAATCCGGGTCCCGGCCTTCCCGGCCTTCCCGGCCCGCGCCTGACAGCCCCCCCCCCCTACCCGAGCGAACCCATTCCGTTGTTGGTCACCGCCACCAGGGCCTCTATGACGTGCTCTGCGGCGGGGCCGAGCAGGGCCTGGCGGGGCCAGGCGGGACAGGCCCCCGCCGCCCCGCCGAGGTTGGTCGGGCGCCGGCACACTCTCAGCTCAGACGGCCGGGTCCGCGACGCACAGTGGGCCAGAAGACCGGCGCAGGCGGCCAAAACTCTAGACGCCTTTTAAGCTCCACAGTCGCTACCTAGGACTCGAACCGAGCGTGTGACCCCACCAATGGATTCCTCGCTTGGAGAGCAATCCATTGGTGGGGTCACACGTTCGGTTCGAGTCCGATTCAGCGACTCTGGAGCTCAAAACGCGTCCGGGATTTCGACCGCCTGCGCCGGTCTTCCGGCCCACTGTGCGACGGACAGACAGACAGCTCGGCGAGCGGCGCCACTCCGCGCCTCCGCGCTTCCGCCTCGCTGTTTCGACGCTGTTTTGATTTGGCGTCGTCGCTCGGCGTCGCCCTCGGCGTCGCCCTCGGTCTCGCGCTGCAACCCGCCGTCCGCAAATACCGGCGCCGCCGACCGCAATAAACACGCCGCGCGGCGAGTAGAAGTGCAAACGCGCTCGGCGCGCTCGTCAGAAAGCGCGCCAAACCGATCCTCCCCGCGCCAATTTCTTACCCGCCGGCCGACCCGTTTCCATCAGCTTATTTTCTTTTCCTTTTGATACCCTTTGCATTTCTTAAAACTCCGTAACGGCTTCCCTCCCTCATCTTCCCCCGTCCCCCGGCCTCCCCCTCCTCCCCCCGAGCCGCGTATCGCCCCTAAAAAGCCGGAAAGGGCTTCACGGGGGGAGCGCGCAATCTATCAGTGGCGGCCCGTGATCTAGGGAAAATCTCCGCCTCCCCCTCCCCCTCCCCCTCCCCATCCCCCTCCCCCTCCCCCTCCCCCTCGCACCCCCCACCCCACCCCTCGCCGTAACAAGCAGCGCGGCTGCACGGAGTGATAACAAAGGCCGCCAGGCTCGCCTGGGCGGCCCTTACGTCTAATTTCGCGGCTTCGCGGCTGGCTCGGGGATTTGGCCGCGAAGAGACGCGACGCATGGAAGCAAAAACTACTGGCGCGTCGCGCGCAGTCGCAGCGCGTTTTCGTTATCGGCAGTTCCGCGTCGCGGGTGGCCCCGCTGGCTCGGCCGGGCTCGGCCCGTATCGACAGTTTGGCTCGAATAAACGTATCCCTCCTATTTCTCCGTCGATGTGCAATGGCCTGTAACGCGACGTGTCTCCGGTCAAAGCGCCCCGTCTTGTTGGCCGCCTCACTGCCACTCAAGGCCAATGCCATGCCTCACCCTCTCCCGGAGCCCCGAGTCGGCGGGGCGGAGAGTCGGCCGGACAAACTCCAGCGCGTCTCCATTCGGACCTCATTTCCCATGACGGCTGGACGCGGGGGACCTCGACGGGGACGTGCATGCTGGGGCTGGACAGCCATGACGGCCACAGGACAGACAGGACCTCAGTCCAGGGTAGTACAAAGGACTGTCTCATCTGCCTTACGCCGGCTGGTCACACCTTTTGTTAGGCAGGCCACTGCTTTTTTTAGGCAGACTACATCTTCTAGGCAGGCCACTGCTTTTGTTAGGTAGGCCTCTTAACCCAGCGGTTCTCAACCTTTCTCGGCTCACGACCCCAAATTTGTAGCCAAAAATTTCCGCGACCCCCAGGAAAAGTTTCGCGACCCCACGAGACCCCTCCTTTAGCATGCCACTGCGTTTGATCCGAGGCGGGCATTTTGCTCCCTCAACGGGCAATTGGTCTTTGGACCTTCCTTTAGCATGCCTCTGTTACGAAGTGCGATTATCAGTCTTAGTTTGGGAGCAGTATTGTCTCAAAGTTGGCCAAAACGCTCAGAAATGTCTTTAAAAAATCATGTTTTGGGTCGATTTTAAGCAGCCACTGCGTCTGATCCAAGGCGGGCATTTTGCTCCCTCAACGGGCAATTGTTCCTTGGACCTTCCTTTAGCATGCCTCTGTTACGGAGTGCGATTATCAGTCTTAGTTTGGGAGCAGTATTGTCTCAAAGTTGGCCAAAACGCTCAGAAATGTCTTTAAAAAATCATGTTTTGGGTCGATTTTAAGCAGCCACTGCGTCTGATCCAAGGCGGGCATTTTGCTCCCTCAACGGGCAATTGGTCTTTGGACCTTCCTTTAGCATGCCTCTATTACGGAGTGCGATTATCAGTCTTAGTTTGAGAGCAGTATTGTCTCAAAGTTGGCCAAAACGCTCAGAAATGTCTTTAAAAAATCATGTTTTGGGTCGATTTTAAGCAGCCACTGCGTCTGATCCAAGGCGGGCATTTTGCTCCCTCAACGGGCAATTGGTCTTTGGACCTTCCTTTAGCATGCCTCTGTTACGGAGTGCGATTATCAGTCTTAGTTTGGGAGCAGTATTGTCTCAAAGTTGGCCAAAACGCTCAGAAATGTCTTTAAAAAATCATGTTTTGGGTCGATTTTAAGCAGCCACTGCGTCTGATCCAAGGCGGGCATTTTGCTCCCTCAACGGGCAATTGTTCCTTGGACCTTCCTTTAGCATGCCTCTGTTACGGAATGCGATTATCAGTCTTAGTTTGGGAGCAGTATTGTCTCAAAGTTGACCAAAACGGGCACAACGATTTTTCAAAGACATTTCTGAGCGTTTCGGCCAACTTTGAGACAATACTGCTCCCAAACTAAGACTGATAATCACACTCCGTAACAAAGGCATGCTAAAAGAAAGTCCAAAGACCAATTGCCTGTTGAGGGAGCAAAATGCCCGCCTTGGATCAGACGCAGTGGCTGCTTAAAATCGACCCAAAACATGATTTTTTAAAGACATTTCTGAGCGTTTTGGCCAACTTTGAGACAATACTGCTCCCAAACTAAGACTGATAATCGCACTCCGTAACAGAGGCATGCTAAAGGAAGGTCCAAAGACCAATTGCCCGTTGAGGGAGCAAAATGCCCGCCTCGGATCAGACGCAGTGGCTGCTTAAAATCGGCCCAAAACACGACCCCAGCTACCTCGCCGCGACGCCTTAAAATTTTTTCGCGACCCCACTTGGGGTCGCGACCCTAAGGTTAAGAACCACTGTCTCAACCCAATCCCGCCCCTTGTATATTCGAAGGAATTCGAAACAAAGATCAAAATTTGCTCGATTTGACGTAACATTTTTTGCAGTGAGGGCCCGGGGCCACCTTTCACGAGAGCTGCTCGTACGGCGAAGTTGTCGCCGCGCCCCGCCCGGCTGTCCGACTGTCGCGACGCGAGTCTCCCGGGGACGAGCGAGCGTCCACCCTCCTTGTGCGTGAACGTGAATCCGAAGGGGGACAAGTTTCCCAGTTGGCTGAATCTCGCGGAAGGCGGCGCGACGGCGAGCGTCTCCGAGAATGAAGCGGATGAAATGGCGCCCCCGGGGGACGGAGCGGGCGGGGCGCGGCGGGCGGGGCGGGGCGGGGCGGGGCGGGGCGGGGCGGGGCGGGGCGGGGTGGGGCGGGGTAAGGCGCCCGGAAAAACAGGTCGTGAACAAGACTGGCCGAAAGGTTCTGGGCGGAGGACTCCCTCGCTCAGGCGCCCCGCAGAGCCCGGCAGCGAGCCAGATGATCCTTTGAGGCGGCGCGGGCAGGTCTTCCTCCCCGGAGTACGCAAATAGGGAAGGACTCGAATAGGACCCAGATGACCAATGGGATGTCCTTGATGCGAGGAATAGATTGGTTGGTGCACTCTAAATGTCTTGCGGTGGAAGGTTGCACCAACATATTCTGGTGAAGATTTTCTCCATAACATGGAGAAATTTCGACAAAATATCTATAACGTACAAATGAATTTTCAATGGCAAGTCACAAGATCAGCTGCACCACCCCCACAATACCGATAGTTTTCATCGTGGTAAAATGGAGAGTCTTTACGATACGACTTTTAAAGTGTGCTATCGTCCAGAGTCCCCGTTTGAGTAGCGAGTATTTGAGTCGCGTCCGCCCAATCTGGCGTAATCCCGCCTCCTGGCTGCCAACGAGGCGGCACGGATTCGCCCTGATTAGCAACTGCATCCTGCCGCTAATGGAAGTGCGTTGCCGCGTTGCCGCGTTGCCGTGGCAACAAAGCCTCATGCTTGGTGATTAATTACGGCTGTACAATGCAGTGTGTCGCCCCGTCCTTGTCGCTCCGCGGCGGCCGGCGGGACGCCCCGTGGGTGGGAGAGAGACAGAGCGATGCGAAACGCCGCGTCGTGTCGCGGCATCGCGGCAGGGCGGCACTGCTCGCACACGGGGTCCAGGGGGAAAAAGCTGAGTGGGAGAGAGATAGAACTTACTGGGAAATCCGGCCGCTGCAGCGTTTGTGAAGCTCCGAAAACTGCACTGTCAAACACATGACGACCTGTCAAGAACAACAAACACTCCCCTCACACACACGCAGACAAAGTCTCTCTGTCCGTCGGGCAGCCACGCGCACAGCGGTGGGAGTGGTTTTATTTGAACCCGCGGCGAAGGCATGTTTTGCTGGCAGTTAATGAACTCCGCCCTGCCCTGCGCTGCCGGCGCTGCCTGCACCGAGGCCAGCGCCTCCGCTGCACCTGGGTCAGGTTAGCTTACCTTGGCTTTAGTTACTCTGCTGCGCTGATGAGTTTTTTCCCGGCCCACGCTGACGGCGTCCCGCGCCCCCCTTATTAAATCCTTCCACTTTTTCACCGGTAAAAAAACAAAAACAAGGAAAAAACGGCCCGTGTCAGGTTTAGGTCCGAGTTAATCCGGGCACCGCCAAAACACTTGTAGGATATTTGCGGATTCCGGCCAGGGCGTAATGGTGCGGCTTCACGCCGTGCTCGAGGAGAAGGGGAAGTGGAGTACCGCGCGCCGCGCCGCGCCGCGAGGAAAATAATGGAGCCTGACTTTTGGGGCTGCTTAAGTGACACCGCGTCTCTGCAGTGAGCGATGCCCGCCCGCCTCCGTGCAGTACTTCTTGTGCTGCTCGACGACGACTAGAACGACGAGGACGACGCCGCGGCCCGTCGCACGGCAGTCGCCCTCCAGTTGAATATCATTTGTCAGCAGGTCCAGAGGCATCGCGCGTCCCGCCCCTCCCCTCGGACTCCCCGCCCGCCCAGCCCGGCCCAGCCCGGCCAGAGTAAAAGCATATTGCCTGCGCGCGGCGGAGGGGAGGGGGCATCCGTGCCTGGAATTATCACTTTACGAGGGAACGCGGCCCGGCCGTGCACACTCCTCTGTGTCGCCGTGCCGCCCCGCGGCGCCCCGCCGTGTTCGGCGTGTTTTAATTTGCCAGAAAGCTACTTTCCCGCGTTCCCTCCCCGCCGCCTGGCTGCCGGTGCACACTCGCGGGGCCTCATCGACGAAAGCGTTATTTCCATTCTGTATTTCCGCTCTCCGCGCCGATTTCGTTGCCCCCGCGGCCCTGCGCGGCACCGCGCGGCCCGGCCGGTGCCTCGCCTTGTCTCGCCTTGTTCTCCTCCGCTCGGCTTAAGTCGCGATCGGCTTGTCCGTGGAAGGACGCGCAACCTGCTCGCCCTTCAGCATAAATTTCCGCGCAGAAGCATTTTTTCTCGCCGCAAAGCCCCCTCATCCCCCTCCTGCCGCTGCTTCCCCGCCTCCCGCGGCGGCGCCGTGCCCGCGCCGTGCTATTCTTCAGGCCCGGAGCCTGGAGCCTGATTCCGAGAGTCGTTCTCGTCGCTCTGTCTCTCTCGCACCTGTCGGGGCGAACCATGAGTGCGAGAGAGACAGAGCGATGCTGGGCATCGCTCGGCTGGAGCCCGCCGAGCAAAATGGCGGCGGAAACGAAGAACCCGTACCGCACCTCGCCCGGCTCGTCGCCGCCTGCGCCGCGCGGCGAAAAGCAGCGCGACCGTTATTCGATTTCCTCTTCCTTCCTCGATTCCCCGCGCACGCAGCCGCCTTCGCCACGGCCTCCGCCACGGCCTCCGCCACGGCCTCCGCCACGGCCTCCGCCACGGCCTTCGCCCGGTCGGTCAGCACCACCTTGCCGCGGGCCGCCGCCGCGCAGCCTGGACACGTTACTTGTTCCATGAGGCTGATGGATGTGCTCGCGGCGCCCAGACAACGTCGTCATCCAATTCTCCGTCGCACAAAGAACAGAAAAAGTCACAAGGCCCTGCCTGCCCTGCGGGGTGACGACGCTGCGACGTCGCCGAGCCAGTCTGGCCAAAGCGCCTGCGTTGCCGGGGGTAGGCAACCCCGGCGACAGCCGTGCGTCAGGCTGGCCTGCCTTCCAGGCGCTCCCGGTCGCGCCAGGCCGCCAGCCCCGCCAAGCCACATGCAGGGCGTTCCATTAGTCTCCCGCTAAGCAGCGCTAAGCCTCAAGCAGCCACCGAAGTGTCAGCTCAGCCTAACCCGACCCGGGGCGCACCGTGGCAGGGCGTGGCAGGGCGTGCGGCGGTCGCCGGGTCTCCGCAGGGCGACAGACGTGTAATTAGCCGATCTGGCACCGCGCTTCGCCGCACCTGGGCGCCCCGCCACGCCCCACCCCGCCACGCCCCACAGCCCGCACCGCGAGAATGGCGCAAGGGCGTTGTGCTCTCGATTTAGAGCCCATTCATCTGGGCGCGCCGCGGTGGAGACGCGATGGGAATGGTCCGGCCGCAGCCCTTCCAGCTTGGGCTTCCAGAGCTTGGGGCGCTTTTTCCCCTGCCTGAAACTTTGGAGAAGTAGGTAGGGATCGGATTGGTCCGGGCTGCGGCCTGCCCTCGTGTTCGTCGGATCAGAGCGCCAGCTTTGTTCCACAGAAATACACGCCAAAAATAAAATTAGGACTAGGAGAGGAGAACCGAGTGGTTCCCTACCCTAACCACTCGGCCTGTCTACCCCACAGGTGTCCTCTTCCTCCTCCAGACCCTCGCCACAGAACAGCCCTGCACTTCACGCCAAGTACGCGCCTTTCCATGATTCGTCCTTGAAAAGCAACTCCGGCTTTTGCGCCCATGCCGCCTGCCGCCTCCTATTGTGATGTGGCTTACCCCTCCGCGCCCCACCCCGCTCACTACTCCATTCTCCGCAACTTGGCCCGTTTGCTCTAGAGAACAAGCTAACTAGGGCCCGGCCGGGGCCCGCCCTGGAGCCCGCCCCACACCTAGGGTGCCGTCGGGCCGCTGCACAGTGGGCCAGAAGACCGGTGGAGGCGGTCAAAATCCCGAACGGGTTTTGAGCGCCAGAGTCGCAAAATGGGACTTAAATCGAACGAGTGACCCCACCAGTGGCTTGCTTTCCGAACGAGGAATCCATTGGTGACGTCACACGTTCGGTTTAGCGACTCTGGAGCTCAAAACGTGTTGACCGCCTGCGCCGCCGGTCTTCTGGCACACTGTGGGCCGTGCCACCGAGCCGCTTTGGCGTGGACGTGGCTGGAATGTAGGGACGGCCGGCCCAGAAGACATCCAGGGGTGTAAGATCGGATTGCCAGCCAATCTATCCCCCACCCCCTTTCCGCGGGCCGGGCCGCTCCGGGCGGAACGCGCGGCGGTGCTTGCCGGAGTGGGTCGAGGCTTTGAACGGGACGGTGGGGTGGCCCAGGTCTCGGCCCAGGTCTCGGCCCAGGTTGCCGAACTAACAGGCGGTCCAAACAGGTACTGACAGCGCCACGCTCCCCGCCGCCTTCGCCGAGGCCCTCGCCCTAAACTCGCCCTCACACCCCGACGCCCTCTCGCCCTCACTCGGCGAGGCCGGGCGAGGCCGGGCGAGGCCGCCATCCCCGGGGACGGTGTTAGTGCACCTCCGGGAACCGCGGGGCACCGGCAGTCGGCGCGTCAACAAACGCGTCGCCGGCAGCGCGCCAAAAAACAACAACAAAAAATTCCCGCGGGAACAAATAATGACGACCGGGTTTCGTCCCGTTTTGCCATCCTTCCTCATGGCGTTGATGTCGGGCTGGTAATGAACTCTCTCGGCGCCACCCTCCGGCCTGGACAACGGCAAAAAAGGAAACGGTGGCTATGAAAAATTCAATGCGGTGCGCGGAAAGTCGAACGTGAGTACTGCGTAGTACGAGCGCTCCCCCGCCGGGACTCCTTTGCGATTCACGACCATGTTTTGGCCACACGTTTCGTTTCCCGGCCGGGCCGGCTGCTGGTGGGCTGCAGACTGAGTCGTTTTCGTCGCTCTGTCTCTCTATACGGGACGCCCCGTGAGTGCGAGAGGGACAGAGCGACGAAAACGACTCTCGGAATCTGTCTGCTGGTGTGGGCTGGGCAGGCCCCACCCCACGAAGTAACGAGTAACATTTATTTTAAAAGAACGATTGGGTCAGCAGCGAAGCCCCCCCGCCCCCATTTGTCTCACGGCCCATTCCGGTCAGCAAGTTGAGCGTCGCGCCGCCATCCATTCTGCAGCCTCCGCGTCAGCACTGTCAGCGGGCTGCCCTTGGGGCTGCCGCCGCACGGCGCCCCCTTCGCTCCGTCTCTCTCGCTCTCGCGGCGCGTCCCGGACGGGTGCGAGAGAGACGGAGAGAGGGCCGGCCGGAGCCACTCGCCGGGATGGCCGAGTTATAGCGTGTCTAGGAGCGCCCCATCAGCCTCGGAATTACAAACGAAAGGGGAGGACAAGAAAGAGATCCTTTCCGGGGGGGCTGGCAGCTGGCAGTAGTCGAACCCGGGACTGCATGCAGTGGCGTGGCGCCGAAGCCACTGTAATGGCGACTCATGCCGCCCCTGGGATACGCGCGCGCGCGCGCGTGTGTGTGTGTGTGTGTGTGTGTGTGTCTGTCTGTCTGTCTGTCTGTAGGTAGGTGTGTGGGTGTGTGTGTGTAGTGTGTGTGTGTGTGTGTGTGTGTGTGTCTGTAGGTGTGTGTGTGTGTGTGTGTGTGTGTGCCTGTAGGTAGGTGTGTGTGTGTGTGTGGTGTGTGTGTGTGTCTGTAGGTGTGTGTGTGTGTGTGTGTGTGTGTCTGTAGGTGTGTGTGTGTGTGTAGGTGTGTGTGTGTGTGTGTGTCCGCGCGGGCCGTCCCCAGGGATCAAACTTGGTCCTGGGCGCAGGGTGCGGGGTGCGGGGTGCGGGGCGGACGTCTCTCAGGGTCGAGGACACCGAGGACACGCACCGCGTGACGAGCTTGGCAATAATGCACAATGGAGCGCGCGCGGCGGCAACGGCGAGTACCGCGGCGACGCGGGTAAATGCGCCCCGTTTTCCCGCCAAAACGACGAGAAATGCCAGA
This sequence comes from Thrips palmi, assembly GCF_012932325.1. Lineage (NCBI taxonomy): Eukaryota > Metazoa > Arthropoda > Insecta > Thysanoptera > Thripidae > Thrips > Thrips palmi. The sequence continues at coordinate 9,444,215 of NW_023144635.1, forward strand.
AAAACAAAGACGCCGCGCTGTGCCGCGCGGTGCGGTGCTGCGACGCCATGTTGACGCCCAACCCGACACGCTTCTGCCCGCAGGCGTACTTCAGCCTCACGCTGCTCATCACGGGCGTGGCCCTGCACGAGGACCGCCAGGTGCTGGGCGGCATGGAGAACAACACGGAGCCCTACAACAGCAGCATCATCGAGGTCGAGTCCACCACGACCAGTGAGTACACTTCAAAGTAGAGCCCTTTCACCAACGCGGTGAGCACGGCGTGCTGTGGGCCAGGAGACCGGTGGAGGCGGCCAAAACTTAAGACGCGATTTGGACGCCAGAGTCGCCAAATATGACTAGAACTGAACGTGTGACCCCAACATATTCCTCTTCCGGAGAGCAATCCGTTGGTGGGGTCACACACACGTCCGGTTTGAGTCCCATTTCGTGACTCTGGAGCTAAAAACCCGTCCGCGATCTTGGCCAGCCATCTGGCCCAGTGTGTGACGAGGCGCAGAGCGTGTTGCCTGCCCCGCCGTCCGCGGGCGCTCCGTCGAGATGCGCGAACACGCGAACACGCGAACACGCCGGCAGAGGCAGGGAGCGTCGGGCACACCGTGAGGGTGCGAGGGAGAAGGCGACGCCCTGCTCGCCCTGCTCGCTGCAGCGTTTCCCTCGACGCCCTTCATAATGGAAGGCGACTTAAGGACGACTAAAGACCCGTAATATTGAACACCGTAAATTTCGCCGACGCGCGAACCTGTGTACAGTACAGCCCCTGGCTCGGCGTGGCGTGGCGGGGCGTGGCGTGGCGGTGCTGTGCTGCTGGCCTCGCTGCAAACTTCTCTCGGACTCCTCTCCTTCGGGGCGGCGCGGGTCGTCCCTGTTGTAGCGCACCGAGAGCGCGCCTTCGCCTCCAATTAAATATGACCGAGCTGCAAAGTCCTCGTTACAAATAAATGGAACGACTTTCGCGCCGAGAGGGCGGGGGGTGCGGCCCCGCAAGGACCCGGCCTCTGGAGTCACTGGAACCCACTGGAATCCTCTGGAGTCACTGGAACCCACTGGAATCCTCTGGAATCACTGGAGTCGCTCGCTGGAGCGCACTGCTTAGGCGCATCCCAGCCGTCTTGCTTTGCTGGTGTTTCCCTCCGCGGTTCCCCCCCCCCCCCCTCCCCTCTCTGTGCTGCGCGGTGCGTGGCGGCGGTGCCAGGCCCGACCAGCAGACGAGGGTCGTTTTCGCCGATCTGTCTCTCTCGCACCTACACGGCGCGCCCCATGAGTGCGAGAGAGACAGCGCGACCAAAACGACTCCTCGGAATCAGTCTGCTGATGGGCCACCCCGAAAGAGAGAAAGAAAGAAGGCACAGCGCGCAGGCCTCGGCGCGGCCAGGCTGGAAGGCAAGGCTGGAAGGCAAGGCTATTACAGCTACGCGAGCTTTTGTTAATTTAAGGGCCCTGGCAGCCTTCTCCGACGCGGACGAACGCGGCGCACCGCCATGTCAGATTGGCCGCGTCGTTGCGAGACTGTACACTGTAACTTCCAGTCGACTTGGCCGTCGGACTCGCTGTCGTTCCGACGCGTTTTCGGAATGGCGCGCCGTCACAACTCGCTCGCCCTCCCGTCTCGCCGCGCACGGCGTTCGGTCCTCGTCAATGATTTGCGCCTCGGATAATATTTCGCTCTCCGCCCAGCAGACTGATTCCGCGAGTCGTCGTCTCTCTCGGACCTGTACGGGACGCCCCATGAGTGCGAGAGAGACAGGGCGACAGAAACGACTTTCGGAATCAGTCTTCGCGGTCTCTCTCCGCGAAGTAGACAGCGTCCGAACCGCCTTTTTCATTCACGACACTACGACACTGCTACGTTTTCATTTCTTAAAAAAAGAAAAAAAGACACCTGTTGAGGGTCGTTCACAATTTTCCGTTTTTATTTGCCTCCCAGGTACCATGGTGTTCAACATCCTGGTGACGTCGTGCTCGGTCCTGGGCCTCATGTCGTGCACGCTGCTGGTGTACGGCATCTACAGCGTGAGTACCACCCGCCGCCGGCATAACCAACCATGCTTCTGACCAACACACGCAAAAACAGAAGAGCGTCATTTTCCAATTTGCCGCTGGTGTGCGCAGGATACGAGGCAGCTGCTGGTGCCGTGGATCGCCGTGGTGGTCTTCGCCTCCGTGGTGGACGTGGCGCACATCGTGTACCTCATCTGCCTCGAGCTGGTGAGAGAAACAGAGAGAGAGAGAGAGAGAGAGAGAGAGAGAGAGAGAGGGGGGGGGGGCGGTGCCGCCCCTTTTACTCATGCATGGCTGCCACAGCCTTTTTCCGGCCGGACCGGGCCGGACCTCGGCTCGGCCTGGCCTGCGGTTCCCTCGCCGCAAAAATTCGCCTCGGAACGGAACCAATATTTAGCGGCCTTCGGTGGCCTTCGGTCTCGGCTCGGCCTCGGCGCAAAGCGGCGGAGGGCGGGCCGCGCTGATTGGGCTGCTCCGCGGGTACCTTGGTGGTGGGGTGGGGGGCTCGCCTTTTTCGCTTCTCTTTCCCCCGCAGCGGACAATCGGGCCAGAAGAAAAGGAAATGAGGGAAGGCGGCATGGGAACACACCGCCGCGCGAGGCGGGCGGACGTCCGGCCGCCGGGTCGGCACGGGTCGCGTCGGGTCGGCGTAAGGGTCGGGTCGGGTCGCCGCGGCCCTGAAGCAGTTACCCTGAGCTGTCCAGGACCCGCCACCGTGTTTTACTTATCTTCCCGGATGATGATCTCGTGGGAGGCCAAGACTGACGAAGACTGACACTGGATCTTCCCGCACTTAAATACCGGGAAACTTTGAGCGCGTTCCTTCCCGGGGGCAGGCGGGACGAAGGGAGGCGAGGGCGTGCCGGCGCGGCGGATGCGGGGCTTATCGGCGGGCAAGTGTCCGAAGTGGGCGAGGTGTCCGCCCTGCGGCCGGCGGCCCGATTACGAACACGGCTTCTGTCTCTCTCGCACTCACGGGGCGCCGGGCGTGTGAGGACGGGTGCGGGTGAGACGGAGCGACGCGAAGCGCCTACGGTTCGGAGCCCTGCCAGCTGCCGGTCCAGCGACCACGGCCTGAAAAAAAAGAAAGAACACCGCTAGTGAGATTAGCCATTTTAGCCCGCCACCCGCTGCTACCCGTGAGGCGCGTGAGGACGCCCCGCCCCAGCCTGAGGGGCTGCAGCGTGCTGCAGGGCGGTGCTGCGCCGACGTTGGCCTTGGAGTCCACGGCAATAACGCGGTGTGCCCGCGCGCGTGTGTGTGTGTGTGTGTGTGTGTGTGTGTGTGCCTCTATGTGTGTGTGCGTGAAAGTAAGTCTTCCGAGAGGAGAGCCACGCGCCGCGCCCATCCGTCTCCATTGCCGTGGGTGGCCGACGTGCAGGGCTGCAGGGACCCCGACGTGCGGGGCGCGGCGGCGCGGCGTGCGGCCGCGTGCGGCCCCATCTACCTACGCCACTACACCGCCACGCCGCGGCCCTCGGCGGCCCTGGCTTGGTTGGCGGCCCTTCGGCCGCGCTGCCGCGCTGCAAGGGGCTGTCCGCAAACAACCTAACGGATTTACGGTGGGCCCTTAAACGGGTCACGCGTGCAGGGGGTCGAATCCGAACGGTGGCGGCGTCGCTCGGTGTCCCTCCGACCGCTACGAAACGCCCCGCGAGAGGAGAGAAAGAAAGAGAGAGAGCGAGGCGGGACGCGCGGGACGCAGCCGCTGGGTCACGCCCCTAGTGGCGCTAGTGCCGCTAGTGCCTCGTCGCTAATGCAATTCCCCTCGTTACTTTTGCCGCGGGCCTCCCGGACCATCACGCGCGCACTTGCCGGGGCGAGGAGGGAAAAAATAAAACAACATGAAAGCACTCTCCGTCTCCGTCTTGCGCGACAGCAGAGGCAAAATGAAGGCGGACTTGCGGGGAGTGCCGAGCTAACACGCTCAGCGGGTAATCATTCGCGAATTTGCTGGTGGGGTCGTACCAGAATATTGCAGAATACCTGAAGAGTAATACGAGTTGGAATGCCACGGCGCGGTCGCGGCTCGTACATTTAATTTTTGGAGTGAATGCCCTCTCGCCGCCGTCGCGCACTTCGTCACCTGTTTGCTCAGCCCGGCTTAGCCGCTTTAGGCATTTTATGCGGCCGCCCCCGCCGCCCCCGCCGCCCCCGCCGCCCCCGCCGCCCCCGCCGCCCCCGCCGCCCCCGCCGCCCCCGCCGCCCCCGCCGCCCCCGCCGCCCCCCGCCGCCCCTGCACACATCAGTGGCGGGCGGCCCGCGTGCGAGCCGCACTCACGTAAAAGATGGGCGCGGGGCGGGCGGGGAGCTCACCTCGTTAGACGGGGAGGGGAGGACCAGGGCGTCGACAGGGTCCTTGGCCTGCCCCCGCGCGTGGCGCCGGCCCCTGCAGACTGATTCCGTCGCCCTGTCTCTCTCGCACGTACACGGGACGCCCCGCGAGGCGAGGGAGACAGAGCGACGAAAACGCCTCTCGGAATCAGTCTGCAGGTAGACCGCGCGACGGGCCGCATAAAAACACAATATGAGTGGTCGCCGCTTTATCATTTGCTCTGCACTCGTCGCTGGATCCTGGCTCGGCTCGCGGGGGGCGGCGCAGGCGGAGGGAGGCGGGGAACCACAGCAGGGGTCGCCGCCGTCGCTTCGCGGGGTTTCAATATGTGGGGGCGCGCGCCGCAGCAGTTGTCAGCCTATGGGGAGGCAGCAGACTGATTCCGAGAGTTGTTTTCGTCGCTCTGTCTCTCTCGCATTCATAAGGACGTCCCATGAGTGCGAGAGAAGCAGAGCAACGTAAACGTTTCTCGGAATCAGTCTGCAGGCGCGGGGCGCGGAGCGCGGAGACAGGGAGACAGCGGTGGAGCGCGCGGCGGGGCGTGCCTGTCGAGGCAGGCCGCCCGGAAAGCGAGATATGCATGCAATATGCCCGTTTTCTCCGTTTTCTCCGCCGGATCATAATTCTCCGCCACTTGTGTCAATATGTCACCCCGGCCGGCAAGACCCGCTCCGGAAAGCCGCGACACAGACAGCCACAGAGCGCACAGCCTCCGGGGCCGCGCCGGGGCCGCCGGGCCAGCGGCAGACTGGTTCCGGGAGTCGTCTTCGTCGCTCTGTCTCTCTCGCACGCCTGTGGCGTCGCGCATGGGTGCGAGAGAGACAGAGCGACGGACAGGGCTTGCCGCCATGTCACCGCGCTGCCGCGCCCCTCGTGGCCATGCATGCCCGCGGCGTGCACGTCGTTCCGCAGAGTGGCGGCGGTGGCGGCGCCGTCTGCCCCCGGCAACATGAAAAATGGAGAATGGAGGGACGCCGGGATTCACCCTCACCCCTCCTCTCCCCGCGGAACAAGAAAAATAAATTAAAATGATGCCACTCTGTTGCGCGGTGTGTGCTTTTAATAATGGTCATGATGAAAATAAAAGGAAAAAAGTTTGCAAATGATTAATGCTTGCTTGCTGATGACGGTGCCGTACCTGCTCTGCCCGGTTGGCCGTCCGGCCGTCGGCCGGGCCACACGGCACAGGGCCATACGGCAGTTGGCCAAGCCGAATAATCGCATTATCGGTCGCTCAAAGGCCAGCCGGGCCCGCGCCTCGCCTCACCCCCTGCCGTACCTTTCCTTCCGTGGGGCACTCCCCGCCAAGGGCCTGGCCCAGCCAGCCGAATTACTAGCATCTCCCAGACTGTGTTCCGCCGGATTTGCTCCCTCCCCCACCCCCACCCCTTGGCCTTTCTGGGGCTTTCGGCTTTCGGCCTTCGGAGCCCATTGCCCCGTTCGGCGCCTCGGCGTGTTCGCTAGTCCGCGGTCCACACAGCGGCATGGCCCGACATCAAAGCCGGGATATAAACCCGGCCGAAAGAACCAATACCTTCATCTTGGCCGATTCGCCCGCGCGGCCAACTGGCTTACCAAGTGCCACGGCGAATTACAAAAAAAAACGATGAAATTACTTACGATGGGTCCTATGAACAAAGACCGATGTCTTTTGGGTCGCTCGAACAAAGACCGATCTCCTTTGGGTCGCTCGAACAAAGACCGATCTCCATTTCGGCCGTTTCTGCATTCACCGCTTCTTTATCTTGTTGTTCTCGCAACAGACATCCAACTCAAACAATATTTTGAAGGTTTTGTTCCAAACATATTAGAGAATGATTATCTAAAATTCATTAGTGTGGAATCAAAACGTAGAGATTGTTCTGGGACTTCAAAATGAACGCGTTGAGAGGTTAGGAAATGGAGATCGGTCTTTGTTCGAGCGGCCCAAAGGAGATCGGACTTTGTTCGAGCGACCCAAAGGACATCGGTCTTTGTTCATAGGGCCCATACGGCGCCTTCAAACGTCGATTCCGCGGCTTCGGAAGAAGATCCCCCCCCCTGCAACGGCCCCTCTAGCAACTTGCACGCTTGTTTGGAAAAGGGCCATTTCGAATTCAACTAGCAGCGCGACCAACTCCAAGAACTGCGGGGATTCGGGAGGCGAAGGGTTGACGCCGTGGGTGGCCGACGTCGCGCTCGGGACCGTGTGCATGCACGTGTGCCTGCACGGAGTCGCTCTGTCTCTCTCGCACTCGTGGCTCGCCCCGAGCGGGTGCGAGAGAGACAGAGCGAGGAAGCACCGCTCGGCATCGTCCGTCTCGCCGAGCCTAGAGACCTAGAGACTGACGGAGAAGCGCGGGCGCCGATAAGCGCACCAACAGTTTCTCATACTCCTCGCGCGCGGCCGGAGAGCTGTCCCATATTCCGGACAAAATGGCGGCGCACGCACTTAACGGCTGGAGAAGGTTTTTCGGTCACAGCTTCCAAACCGTTCTAGATAGAGGGGTATAGTAAGCGAGCCGATTGTAGGTCTCTGTACAAGCTACAATCGGCTCGCTTACTGTACCACTCTAACTTGAACGGTTTTCGAGCTGTGGCCGAAAAACTGTTCGGTCTGTCTGCTGCGCTCCGCCTGGGTCTCTAGGTCTCTAGCCGAGCCGAGCCGAGCCGGTGGCAGTGCACCTCCCTAATAGAAAACGAAGTCCCTGGATGGCTCCTATTTTGTTCCTCCAAAGTCCACCGGGGATTTCAGGAGATTTGAAGTCCATACTTAGTCCCTGTCAAGTCCCTCCCCCGACCAGGTCCCTCCGAAGTCCCTGATCTGGCAGGATGGTCTGTGAAATCTCTCGCAAGTCCCTGAAAGTAAGCGTATGACCTCTCAATACTTTGACAAATGTATGCACAACACCATGCGTGTAGACACTTGCATGGACTCATATTCGTAATTCACAATGAGTTTCATTCAGTAAAGTTGATTGTGTGCATTGTATGAACGAAATAGGAATAAACCAAATACTGGTCACCTACTGTCAAAGTTATCATGGTAAAAAGCAATGTCTTATTCAAATTTGAATATTGATCATCGTATTATTCTTGTAAATATGCATTTGAGGAGAAAACGGAGGGCACCGTTGCGTTTATCTGCCCTTAAAACCCCCTAGTACAACCATCAACCACGCAAAACTGCAACGGACAGAGCCTTGCGCCTGACTGAGCTCCGGCAGATAGTGGTAGGCAGGCTGACCCGATCCCTCCACGAAGAGCCGGCAGCGTAGTGGATAACGTCTCCTGTCAGTAAGATGAAGACCCAGGGTTCAACTCCGTCCGCCTCTTTTTCTTTTGCCTCCAAAAGAGACTTCGGAGGGATTTCAAGTCCCTTTGAAATCCCTTTTCACCCGAAATCCCTAATCCCTGAAATGCACCATCTAGATACTTCGGAGGGTTTTCAAATAAGGACTACAGAGGGACTTGGCAAAAAAGACTCAAGAGGGACTTCACTTTTCTATTAGGGCTGAGAGCGGACCCGCCAAAGTGTAGTCCGGCCTCTGCGCTGCTGGCCTGCATGCCAGCTCAAGGGCGTTTCGACTCAACATGCGAGAACGGCGGCCCCCCAAAGTAAGCAGGAGTCAATCACCAGAAAGAGCAAGAGAAAGAGAAAAACAGGAAGAGAGAGCAGCGCAGCGTGTTGGCGGCGTCCGTTCCGCTCGGCGAACTTTTCCCCTCTGCATCGTGTGGAATGCTGCTGCTTTTTGCGAAGGGAGGCGGTGCAGCGTGTCCTTTGCAGGCGGTGCCCGGCGGTGCCTTTTGCACGCCCGTTGGGAAGGCTTCGGGCCGTGCAATGGTGCTGCCCAGCCCACCTGCTGCGTGTATTCCGCTTTGTTTATTTTGCCAAACCCGAAGCAGGCGGGAAACCTGAGACACGTCTGCAGTCGTGTTGAGGCGGTTGCGGGGTTCATGAGAGGCTGAGCCACAATGGACTGGAGCTTGACGATGTGCGCAGCCCCGGTCTCTTGAACCCAGCAGGCCGATTCCGAGAGTCGTTTTCGTCGCCGTCTCTCTCGCACTCACGGGGCGTCGCGCATAGGTGCGAGAGAGACGGAGCGACGAAAACGACTCGGAATCAGTCTACACAGCCGCTTACGAGCCCTCCCTGTGCCTCGCCTCGAAACGGCTGCCTCACTCGACTTTCGCGACTGTCTCGAAAATTACCCTGTTCTGCGGTGGCCTAGCGTGTTGGCTTTGTCTCGGAGTAGTTAACCAGCGCCAAGTAAAACAACCCCGGTCTTTCAGTCCGGCAACTTAACATTTTCTGGGAGCGATTGGAGGTTTGCCGAAATGGAGTTTTTGTTACCTGTTGGAAACAATTTTTACCCAATCTGCTGACAAAACTGTAACAAGCTGGAGAAAAATTTGTTACTGGCTGGGTTACAATTTCGTCGCAAAATTTGGTGAGGCGCAAAATTGTTTCCAGCTGGTATAACAAAACATGTCCGCAGACATTAACTGTGCGCTGTGACGCCGATACACTGATGGTTGAACTCCAAACGGTCGTGGGATTCCAAAATTGAGAACGAGACAGGCGGGCTATGTTCGGAATCGCTCTGCCGGGGGGGCTGGCTGTGGAGAGGTGGGACATCACACCGGCCGTGGCCAAGGCCGCAGCCACGGCCGTGAGCGGGTCGGCCGCGGCAGGCTCGTCGCGACCGCGGCACAGTGGGCCAGAAGACCGGTGGAGGCGGCCAAAACTCTCGACGCGTTTTGAGCACCAGAGTCGCTAAATGGGACTCGAACCGAACGTGTGACCCCACCAATGGATTGCTCTCCGAACGAGGAATCCATTGGTGGGGTCACACGTTCGGTTCGAGTCCCATTTAGCGACTCTGGAGCTCAAAACGCGTCTGGAGTTTTGGCCGCCTCCACCGGTCTTCTGGCCCACTGTGCGCGGCGCGCTGTGCTGTGCGTCCCGGTACGGTCCGCCCTGGACCGGCCCGTCGGCCCGTCGCCATAAGCCGCTGCGGCCTGCGATCCGCACCAGAATAGTCCGCGCCGTTCTATTAGCGGTACTCGGCGCAGACCAATTCCGCACACCGTTTCGTCGCTCTGTCTCTCTCGCACCTCTACGACGCGCCCCGTGAGTGCGACAGAGACAGAGCGCCGTGCACCTCCGCCTCGGTTCCGAGTCGGGGTTGAGAAAGCGCCGTCTGCGCGCACGTGCCTGCCGCCTCCCCTTCGTCTCGGGGGTGATCGCCGGGGTAATCAGAACCGCGGCAGATCAACAACGGCCGGTTTAAAACGGTCCCCGCCGACGCTGTGGTCGGCGCCTCGTGCCGCCGCGGGGTGCGTTCACGTCGTTGAAGTCGACGCACGTGGGCGGCGGGGAAGGCGACGCCGTGGGCCGCCACCACCACGACGACAACGTGGAGGAGGAGGAGGACGACGACGACGACGTCGAGGACGACGACGACGTCGAGGACGACGACGACGACAACCTCTTCCAAACAAAGTGCCGAAGTCTCTCGGCGGCGGCACGTGTGGAGGGTGGTGGAGCAGCGCGTGGAGCAGGGCGCAGCGAGCAGCGCGGGCCGCACTTCATATGGATGGCGGCGAGGCCGCTTTGCTTTGAGTTTGGCCCTCACGCGCCGCCCCCTGCTGCCTCCTGGCCTCCTCCCCCGGGGTCGCCACGCCCGCCACGCCCGCCACGCCACCGCGGCGCGACTGCCGGGAAGCCGCTCTTCGTCCTGCCGCGGTTGCCGCCGTCGGCCCCCTCTCGGCGACTTCTCGAGAGACTGACTGCAGAAAGTTGTAATAGCAGTAAAGTGGCCTTCTCGACGGCGCCGGGGGCTGGCGGCGCCGTGGATCCCGTTTGAAGGGGGCGGCCTTACCAACCGCGCTGCTGCATCGCGCACTGCCACGCCCGCCTGATCAAAGCCAAGCAGGGCTCCAAGGACGAGTCGGGACAATGCACGCGCGCAGAGCGGCGCGACGGCGGGGGGCAGTCCTGGCCGAGCTGGCAGCCAGTCTGGGTGACCTGGCTCCGGGAATGTGAGATTGCCTTCACCCGCCCGTCCAGGGACTGACCCCAGGACCTCCAGGGCCTCCAGGGACTGCAGGGGCGGCCTGGAGGCGCTGCGCTGCACCGAGGGGCGACGGGCGGCGCGTCCAGGACGGCGACGTGCGGGGGCCCCGTCCGGCCCCGTCTTGCCAAGTCGGGAAGTTTCCCTCAACAAGTGCCTGTCCGTCCACGGCCCGCTCGGCTCGGCTCGGCCGGCGCGGCTCGGCGCGGCGCCCCCCAGGGGTGGGGGCAAAGTTTCCCGACTGCGATGTGGATACAGGCTGCAGTTTCCGGCTGGCCGGCGTGCCGCTCGGCGTGCCGCTCGGCGTGCCGTTTGCTCGATCCTTCGATCACGGCGGACGGCTGGCGCTGCCTCACGCTGTCTCTCTCACACGTGAACGGAACGCCCCATGAGTGCGAGAGAGACAGAGCAACGAAAACGACTCTCAGTGTGCAGGACGGCCCGTCTGGGAAAGTAACTTTGGCGGCCGGGCGGTGTGGGAGCTACTCCGGGGTCCGTTACGCCCGGCCCGATAAGACACTGTTTGCTTAACGTGCCGTTTTCTACGTCGTTCGCTTTGCCCCTTCTACTTTTGAACTGGTTCGATTTCCGGCGATGTAAAGCGGTCCTGCCTCTCCCTAAAGTGTAGTGTAAATATTTCATTTTTTTTTTTTGGAAGGTCCTAATCTTGATGACCCATTTTATTCGTCTTTTGTTTCGTTTTCTTTTTTGCAACCCGCGTAAACAAAGCTAAGGGATCATAGGACGAATCACGAAAAAAAAAAGACTATTCTAAAACAAGCAGAGCAAACGGACGGCCAAACTAATCGCAGTCGCGACCAACGGCAAGCTTGCCCCACCCCGCCCTGCCCCGCCCCACCCCGCCCTGCTCCACCCTGCCCCGCCCCACCCTGCCCCGCCCGCTTGGCTAATGCAATGCAAAGTTTGCGCAATTTCGGCGATCCGCGCGCTGCGGCGGCGTGGCGGGCGTGGCGGGCAGCAGCGTGCGGCAGCAGCCCTGGCCTTGCCCCGGCAGACTGCTGATCTGATTCCGATCCGGACAGACGTCCGTGATCGGATGAGGATGAGGATGGGGCCGACGGGGGCCTGGCTCGGCGAGCCAAGCCACCCACACTCCACCCCGTCGAGCCGTCCGGAGGGCAGTTCTTATTTCCTTATTTAAATTTTAGAATTTTTCGCTTGCCTAGTGACTTCCCCCTGGCGATAAACTCTGGAGCACCAAGCGGGGGAGGCTCCAAGCCACCGCCAAAGAGTCTCTCCAAGACTCCGACTTGAGCCTCCCCTCTTTTTCCGGTGCCCCTGCCTGCCGTTGCTGTCCGGTGCGGCTCCAGGTTCCAGGCTCATTTGTTTCCGTGCGCGGCGTGCGCGGCCCCCGAGCCCTGGGCTTAACCAACAATAGCGTGTTACGGCATACCGGTCCGCGGCGGGCGTGGCGGCGCGTGGCGGGCTTACAGGGCAGGCAGGCGGGCAGGCAGCCAGGCAGGCAGGCAGCCCCATCTGCGCGATGGCCCGGACGGCTCCGAACCCGCTCGGCCGCTCGGCCCTTTGATCCAGCAGCCGTACGAGTTCCACGAGGTCTTGGAGCTCTTGGAGGTAGGAGCGCGGCGGGCCGGCTGCTGTGTTCCCGCAAAGGGAGAATGGACGAGACTCGGCCTGAGCAGCCCGTCGAGGGGAGCGCCTTTTAGGTGTCTCAATTCCGGGCTGGCCTCAAAAGGTGTCTTAATGGAGATTTTTTTCGTGTTTTTCTTTTTTGCCGAACAAAAAAGACGAATAAGTAATTGAGGAAAAGCTTCCAGTTTCCACTCTCTGGTTTCCACGGCGGGCGGCGTCGCTCCGTCGCCGTCACGGCGAGAGGGATGGCGGTCGGATTGGCTCGGCTCGGGGGACGACGGCGGCGACGTCGGGGAGGACGGGGTGGGTCGGGGGATGCTAGCCATCAATAAGCCGCCGTCCTGATCAACTCCAAGACGGATTAGGCCGCCAGGTGGGGAGTACCTCGGCAGGTAAACAACAGGAAAAACAACAACATGAGCAGAAACAAGAGCAAAACCTGGCATCGTTCCGCGGCGCGACTCCGCGGCTTAGGGCTGCTTTCGCTTCGGCCGCTTTCGGCCCGCGCTTAATTAGGCGTCTTGAGACGATGATGGAGGAACGAGCTCACTGTCGGCGTGGGCGGATGGAGAGTGGGAGGGGGGAGGGGAGGAATGGCTGGTCGCTGATGAAGCCTGGGCCGACGGCGATGTGGGCCTCGACTGTCATTCTCAGAGACCGGGATTATGGAGGAGGGGCCGTTTCATCCCCTTTGACGCTGACCACCCCCCTTTGTGGCCGCGCCGGGGCAGCAGGCCTCCGGGCTATAGGCCTCCGGGCTATAGGCCTCCGGGCTATAGGCCTCCGGGCTATAGGCCTCCGGGCTATAGGCCTCCGGGCTATAGGCCTCCCGGCTATAGGCCTCCGGGCTATAGGCCTCCGGGCTATAGGCCTCCGGGCTATAGGCCTCCGGGCTATAGGCCTCCGGGCTATAGGCCTCCGGGCTATAGGCCTCCGGGCTATAGGCCTCCGGGCTATAGGCCTCCGGGCTATAGGCCTCCGGGCTATAGGCCTCCGGGCTATAGGCCTCCGGGCTATAGGCCTCCGGGCTATAGGCCTCCGGGCTATAGGCCTCCGGGCTATAGGCCTCCGGGCTATAGGCCTCCGGGCTATAGGCCTCCGGGCTATAGGCCTCCGGGCTATAGGCCCCCGGGAAAGCCCTTCGCTCTGCCCTCTTGAGGGAACCCGCGCTGTCCCCGCGGCCGCGGCGTCACACGCGCGCGGCTCTCGAAAAACGAGTGCGTCCTGTTTTGTTGTTTTTTGTTTTGTTCCGGGCAAGGCTTGGCACGGCCCGGCCGCGTCGCCGCGTTGTCGTGACACTGAGCAATGTCCTCGCCGAACTATGAAGCCGCTAACGCGTCTTTTGTTGCTCTGTGTTCCAGAGGAACTTCAACCCGATGACGGCCATCGTCTTCACGCTGGACTTCTTCCTCATCAGCTTCAACGTGAGTATCCAGCGCCCAAGCCTCGTGCAATCCTCCATTCATTCCACTGTGTTCATTCTCTATTTACATTGCCGTGAGGCATTTAGAATTATTTCCAGTAGTGTAGAGATGGAGGCGACCCCTTCCCGTTGCCCAATGCGCCGTGCTGCGCGCTCTCGATCCATAATGTCTTCGCATTATAACAGCGATCCAACCAAAACAGGTGCCTTTCCTTTTATTCTCTATTTCAGGCAGGGGAGGGGAGGGGGAGGAGTCCCGTTACTAGTTGTGCCTGGCTGAAGCGGCCTCCGCCACCCTCCCCTCATTGGCCATTCCTCATTGCCCGGGGCGCGGTCTTGTTTTGCATAATATTTCTACCCGTCCCCCCCCCTCCCCCTCCCCCTGCCCCAGCGCTACCGGTGATTTGGCCCGCCGCCCGGGCGCGGGGTGCGTGGCACTGCGTCGCCACCGCATCACCCTCTCTTTCCGGGTGGCAAACGGCCTGGAAAATTTACTCCCAACCGCCCCTCTCCCCTTCCCCCTCCCCCCGCACCCTGGACCCGCCCCAACACGAGCCGTAAATCCACCACCACTGGGGGCCGCGCCACGGCCTAGCCTCCAGGCTCCAGCCGCGCACACAGTTGGCGGAGTTTTTGTTGTTGTTCTTGTTGTTGTTGTTGTTGTTGTTGTCGACGGTCCGGCGAACTATGGCTGCGTGCTGCGCCTTGCGCCTTCTGCCACCTCGAGGCCGTGCTCCAGCAGAGTCGTCGCTCTGTCTCTCTCGCACTCTCGGGGCGTTCTCATGGGTGCGAGAGAGACAGAGCGACGAATTGACGTCGCCACGCGCGGCACGCGGACGTGACACGCCACGGGACGCATTTCCGTTTCAACTTCTCTCCTCCTCGTTGGCCTCGAATAGAAACGCGCAGCAAGGGAAATAGGTTTTCGCTCCCGCCCGGTTTTGTGAGGCACAAGTGCGGAGGCACGTGTGGTCCTGTCCTGTGTCGGTCAGGACTGAGACAGGAATTCTCATCATTTTTCTGGCCGTGTTTTGCTTTACGCGGATCGACTAGTCCTCCGTTTTTTTTTTCGAGCTCTTTCCCCCGCCCCTTTGGGATGACTTGCTTTCGAAATCCCGCCGCAACATCCTGCAAAGCCAAGAGCCCTCGACGTCGCGGTCCTCCCCTGACGGCGCCTCTTGGAGCCTCGTGCCTCGTGCCTCGGCCGGCCGAGGCCGAGACGTCCAGCAAGCCCGCAGACTGAGAGTCGTTTTCATCGCTCTGTCTCACTCACAACGCGGCGCCCCATGAGTGCGAGAGAGACAGAGCGACGAAAACGACTCTCGGAATGAGTACTGCTGCTGGGCCTGGACGTTTTAATCAGAGCCAGGAC